>NC_142954.1:21868784-21878784 GCF_046866305.1 Octopus bimaculoides | reverse complement strand
CCAGCGTTCAAATTAGTAGAGAACAGAATGAAAGCGATTTCTTGCTTCCCCACTTTCATTTCAGATCACCACACTCAAATCTCTCCCCAAATGTCCATCACTGTAGTGGCAAGCAAAAGAATTATTATTTTCATCATTATTATAATTCTTTTTCAATAATTAAAAATTATAACTGTTAAAATGTAGAAGGGCTCTGATCATCATCATCATCACCATCGTTCAACGTCCGCTTTCCATGCTAGCATGGGTTGGACGATTTGACTGAGGGCTGATGAAACCCGATGGCTACACCAGGCTCCAATCTGATTTGGCAGAGTTTCTACAGCTGGATGCCCTTCCTAACGCCAACCACTCAGAGAGTGTAGTGGGTGCTTTTACGTGTCACCCGCACTAAGGCCAGTCAGGCGGTACTGGCAACGGCCACGCTCAAAATGGTGTACTTTACGTGCCACCTGCACAGGAGCCAGTTCGGCAGCAGTGGCAACGAACTCGCTCGAATGTCTTTATACGTGCCACCGGCACAAATGCCAGGAAGGCAACGCTGGGCACAGGTGCCTTCACAATTTCGCTTTCGCTTGCCCCAACAGGTCTTCACAAGCCGAGTTTAGTGCCCAATGAAGGAGACGACGTTGGCATGGGTGCCAGTCGTCGAATTTAGTTTGATTTCGATTTCAATTAAAATCTATCTGAAGTTACAACACAGTTGACCATCACATCTGCTGCAAGTTCTAACCATAACCAATTACAATTCCATTTTCAGAAAATAGATTCTTACGAAGTACAGCTGTGTCTGTTTGGTAGCCAAACTGAATGACCATTCATCACAATTTTTTGAAATCACTCACTCACTCTGGCAAGGATGGCACCACTTGTTTTACTGTATTGACATTGGGGCTTTGCTATAGAGTTTGGAGCTGCTGAGAGAAAGCTGACTTGACCTAGGACACAAGAGAGCAGTGCTTGCATTGAAGAACGATGTCACTGTTATAGCATTATGGTACATCAGATACAAAAGTGATTGGCATCATTCTGGTGGAGTAACAGTAAGTTGTACTGATTCAGAGAAATGTCTCCGAGTCTCAACCCACACCTGGAGAGGTAAGTCTATGTAGGAGAGATGGTTCATTTGTATGACAGAGGGTGCAATTTAGGCCCTTGGGTGGGTCAGGATCAATCAAGGCCTGCAAGTGGATAAAATAAGTTGTAACATGCATGGCCAGTATCATTTAGACATTAGTCATCATGATGGATATGGGAAACCTGCCAAGTGAGGACATTTTAAAGACAGAAAATCCTTTAACTGGATATAACTTTATTTAAAACTTTTCATGTAATTGTGAATTTTATAAATATCTATTATATTACTTTATTGACACTTCTTTAAATTAATCAATCATTTTTAGTAAAGAAATCTGAAAAAGAAATTTAAAAAAAAATTGCAGTGGAGGTGCTTACTTTGAAACTAATACCAAAAAAAAAAAAAAGTTCCAGTCTTCTGTTTTGATGACATTACTCTGCAGAAAATATTTTCAACTCTTATGCATAACTCATGTAAATATAACATCTACATATAAGTTTGGAATACTGAAACGAGCAGATGTGCCTCAAAAGGACACAGATTCGATTTTAGCCTTATCTACATAATATACGAATATATATATTTATATATACATGAAAATGTGTGTATAAATATATCTATGTGTTTGTGTATACATTTGTCTCCATATAAATGTACTGTTTTTAAATGAGAACCATCATATAATCAAGGTGGTTTGTCTCCAGTCTTGTGAGAAACATGTCTGGTTATGGGGAAATATTTCCTTGCTTGGAAACATGGGGGTTGGTGATGGAAAGGGCATCAACCTGTAGAAAATCTACTTCACACAAGCATGGAAAAGTGAGAAAGGACAATAACGTGTACGCACACACACACACACACATATCTTGAATTTGGTTTTCATGTATATTCACACCTATGTCAGGAATGTTGGTTAATGACTAAAAGTGCACAATTATGAATACAAGCAGTTGAAATGGGATTACTCCAAAGGATCTCTGGAGTAACAGTATTTGGCAGGGAGCAAGATTTGGACATCAAGGACTTGTCCAGGTGGAGATGCTCCTTCACCAAATTGAGGGATCACAGCTCTGGTACAATGAAGATTAGAATGTCACAAGAAAGACTTTTCAACCTGAGCCAAATGGCAGGAGACCAAGAAGATAATATCCATAGTCTGAGTTGGTCATGTTTGGAAATCTAGTCAGAAAGTTTAATGACACAACACCTATCCAGGGTAGAACAAAAGATGGATGGATCATGGTGGTATTATTATTATTGTTCAGTAGTTTTATTTTTATAATGTGCTTTCATTTCACTACCGAGCGCAGCTCTGTGTGCCTTGGGTATGTGCTGTGGTTTGCTGTGGGGTTCTTATGGTTACTGTATTGAAAGTGTTTTGCGTAGGATGTGTGCAGTGTCCAGTAGTGCAATTTTCTGTATGTTATATATATTTGTAAGTCCTGGTGTTTTTATTATGTATTTGTCGGAATATTTTTTTATTATACCTAAGGCGCCTACTATGATAGGAATTGTTTCTGTTTTTAGATTCCACATTCGCGTTACCTCTATTTCCAGGTCTTTGTATTTTGAAAGTTTCTCCATTTCTTTTAGGGAAACATTGTCATCTGCTGGTATTGATACATAAATTAGAAAGCATTTTTTTTCCTTCATGATGTTTGTCAACTATATCTGGTCTATTGGCCTTAATTTCTCTATCTGTGTGTATTGGCATATCCCAGAGTATGGTTGCTTTCTCATTTTCTGTGACCTTTTCTGGCGTGTGTTTATACCATCTTTTTTCTGTTGTTATTCCATAGTGTTGGCATAGCTTCCAGTGTATATAGGTCCCAGATCTGTCATGTCTGTGAATATATTCCTTCTTAGCCAGGACTGGGCAGCCAGAGATAATATGATTTATTGTTTCTTGTCGATCTCCACATATTCTACAGTTACTTGTTATGTTTCTTTTCATTATATGTTTTTATTCATTTCTGGTGGGGAGGCTTTGGTCTTGTGCAGCATATTATTATTATTATTATTATTATTATTATTATTATTATCATTTCTTCTCTGCCTCTATAAAAATGCTTGTGTTTATCTAAATCACCACCACCACAAGAGGTATACCACAAATACTGCTCTGATGATGCTACTTACCTGAATAATGAATGTGTTTGTGTTGATTTCAGATAAGCTCCAAAAGAGAATGATTCGCCAGGAACCTCACAGTGATATGGTTTTTATTGTGCATGAAGGCATTTGTGTCTAGATAAGCATCCTGCCTGGGAGAATAATTTACCACAGATATCACAGTGATATGGTTTTTATCGTGCATGAAGGCATTTGTGTCTAGATAAGCATCCTGCCTGGGAGAATAATTTACCACAGATATCACAGTGATATGGTTTTTATCGTGCACGAAGGCATTTGTGTCTAGATAAGCATCCTGCCTGGGAGAATAATTTACCACAGATATCACAGTGATATGGTTTTTATTGTGCATGAAGGCATTTGTGTCTAGATAAGCATCCTGCCTGGGAGAATAATTTACCACAGATATCACAGTGATATGGTTTTTATTGTGCATGAAGGCATTTGTGTCTAGATAAGCATCCTGCCTGGGAGAATAATTTACCACAGATATCACAGTGATATGGTTTTTATTGTGCATGAAGGCATTTGTGTCTAGATAAGCATCCTGCCTGGGAGAATAATTTACCACAGATATCACAGTGATATGGTTTTTATCGTGCATGAAGGCATTTGTGTCTAGATAAGCATCCTGCCTGGGAGAATAATTTACCACAGATATCACAGTGATATGGTTTTTATTGTGCATGAAGGCATTTGTGTCTCGATAAGCATCCTGCCTGGGAGAATAATTTACCACAGATATCACAGTGATATGGTTTTTATTGTGCATGAAGGCATTTGTGTCTAGATAAGCATCCTGCCTGGGAGAATAATTTACCACAGATATCACAGTGATATGGTTTCTCTCCTGTGTGAGTACGTTTGTGCTTTTTTAAAGTACCATATTCAGCAAACGCTTTGCTACAGATGTCACACTGATATGGTTTCTCTCCTGTATGAGTACGCTTGTGTCTTGTTAAGAAATCAGTTTGTGAGAATTTTCTATCACAGATATCACAGTGATACGGTTTGTCCCCAGTATGAGTATGTTTGTGCCTAGTTAAGCCACTACTTACAGAGAATGATTTACCACAGATGTCACAGTGATGGGGTTTCTCTCCGGTATGAACGCGAACATGTATTGTTAAGGCATCACTCTTTGGGAAGGATTTACCACAGACATCACAGTGATATGGCTTCTCTCCTGTGTGAATGCGTCTGTGAGTTTTGAGATCATATTTTTGAGAGAAAGTCTTGTCACAGATATCACAGGCATATGGCTTTCCTGTTACTTTTGGCATCTCTCAAGCAATTATAACAATCCTTTTAGTTTCTCACTAAATTTATTTTTCTATGATTCTTACTTTATCACCAGAAAACATGGACATTGAGGGTGTATTTACTGTTTTTTTTCCTCATCGTCATTTAACGTCCGCTTTCCATGCTAGCATGGGTTGGACGATTTGACTGAGGACTGGTGAAACCAGATGGCTACACCAAGCTCCAATCTGATTTTCTTATATGTATATATTTTTAATCAATGATATTTCTCTACAATATTTCCATCAACTGAGGTCTTTGTTGCTTTATAAATAAAGATGCTGTGAATTCCTACATAAACTTACCCAAGCTTAATTAGATATACAGAAATATCTTGAATACATTTCAGACAAGGAAGCTGAGAAATTTCCCTGTTAATCCCAGTTCAGAAGAAATGTTTTACATAGGTTTATATAAACAGGGTTACATCTGTTCTGTATGACATCTTCCATTAACCGTGTTGTGATGATGTAACAGGAGGTAAGAATTCTTTTCTGCCAATGCCATTTGATGTTCTGAAATAATAGAGAAACAGAATAAGATGTAGAGAATAAGTGGCTGTGTGGTAAGTAGCTTGCTTACCAACCACATGGTTCCGGGTTCAGTCCCACTGTGTGGCACCTTGGGCAAGTGTCTACTACTATAGCCTCAGGCCGACCAAAGCCTTGTGAGTGGATTTGGTAGACGGAAACTGAAAGAAGCCAGTCGTATATATGTATATATATGTGTGTGTGTGTGTGTGTGTGTGTGTGTGTGTGTGTTTGTCCCCCCCCCACCACCAACGCTTGACAACTGATGGTGGTGTGTTTACGTTCCCGTAACTTAGCAGTTCGGCAAAAAGAGACCGATAGAATAAGTACTAGGATTGCAAAGAATAAGTCCTAGGGTCGATTTTCTCGACTAAAGGCGGTGCTCCAGCATGGCCGCAGTCAAATGACTGAAATAAGTAAAAGAGTATATGTGTAACAAACAAAGTAGCTAGTTAGAAAATCTCTAGCCCCAAATTGTACAATCAGGGGATACCACCGTCTGCCAGAAGATGGCTACACCAGGCTCCAATCTGATTTGGTAGAGTTTCTACAGCTGGATGCCCTTCCTAACGCCAACCACTCCGAGAGTGTAGTGGGTGCCTTTACGTGCCACCAGCACGAAGGCCAGTCAGGAGGTACTGGCAACGGCCACGCTCGAAATGGTGCATTTTATGTGCCTCCTGCACAGGAGCCAGTCCAGCGGTACAAGTGCCAGGAAGGCGACGTTAGTAACAGTCACGTTCAAATGGTGCTATTTACGTGCCACCAGCACGAAAGCCAGACAGCTGGTGCTGTGGCAACGATCACGCTCGGACGGTGCTCTTAGTGATTTACTGGTACTGGTGCCATCACGATTTCGCTTGCCCCAACAGGTCTTCGCAAGCCGAGTTTAGTGTTCAATGAAGACGTTGGCATGGGTGCGCAGCCAGCAAAAGAAATTCAGTTTCTACAATACACACCTTCTAGTGAGAGAAAATCCTGGTTAAGTGACAAATCGATCAAATTAGTAAAATTTTAATGTTTAAAACTTGTATACAAGAACAACACGCAAATAATTTGTGGGTTGGCATTAAGATTGACATAGATATGGAAATTTAAGGTTCAAGAGGGGGAAAAAAAGAGCAATTTAACTCCAATTCTTTTACTTGTTTCAGTCATTTGACTGTGGCCATGCTGGAGCACCGCCTTTAGTCGAGCAAATCGATCCCAGGACTTATTCTTTGCAAGCCTAGTTCTTATTCTATAGGTTTATTTTTGCCGAACCGCTAAGTTACAGGGACGTAAACACACCAGCATCAGTTGTCAAGCGATGCTGGGGGAACAAACACAGACACACAAACATATAAACAAACATACATACACACACACACACACACACACATATATATATAATTCCATATACGACGGGCTTCTTCCAGTTTCCGTCTGCCAAATCCACTCACAAGGCTTTGGTCGGCCCGAGGCTATAGTAGAAGACACTTGCCCAAGGTGCCACGCAGTGGGACTGAACCCGCAACCATGTGGTTGGTAAGCAAGCAACTTACCACAGAGCCACTCCTGGGTCAGAGAACAATTTGCTTTTTTTTGTGACATTGAAGACTGCTAAATATCTGCTTAGTGTTTGTCATAGGAAGGGCTCCACTCATTTTTAGTTAGACATGTGACTCCGGAAAAAGGAGCAGGCAGTCTTTTGAAATAATTAGAAATAACAGCCAAATCTTTTTTTTTTTATACCTTAATTATCTACTAACAAATTCAGAAATAATGGTTGGGAAAAAATTTTATTTTACAAAATTTCAATTACTAAATCTACAAAAATATTTGATTTGAGCAGTTCAATAAATAAATACATAAAATAAAATAAAATTGAATAACAGAATGCTAACATAACAGGAAAAGTTTTTACTTTGTCAAGAAATGCATTTTCTTATACATGTGAGATAAGTTTCCATGGGGGAAAACACGCATGTTTGTTCACAATTAAAATGACTTGCAACAAACTCTTTCGGTACACCCACAATGATGTGGAAATTTGAGGTTCGGAGGCGGGGGAGGGGGGTGTAGTACAACTCCAATTGAAATCAATATGACATCACCATTAC
The DNA here is from genome assembly GCF_046866305.1 of Octopus bimaculoides. Taxonomy (NCBI): domain Eukaryota; kingdom Metazoa; phylum Mollusca; class Cephalopoda; order Octopoda; family Octopodidae; genus Octopus; species Octopus bimaculoides. The sequence continues at coordinate 21,871,639 of NC_142954.1, read as the reverse complement.
ATTTAGATCACTTGCTGTCCATTTGAACTTTCTCAGACACAGCAAGGTCGTGGGTCAAGCAGAAGCACATTAATTAGTCAAGTGGAAGCACATTAATTTTGACCTGTCAAAGAGATTTTCTCACTTGCTTTGACATGAGAATTTTAGATTCAATTTCTAATCTCAGCCAGGAAGAGAAATTCAGTTTCTACGCAACCAATTCTATGACCACCTACCTACCCATCATCTCTTGTACCCTTTAAAAAGGAGGCACTGTTGCTATTCTTCTGAAATTCCAATTTCTCTATTTTGCAGACGAAGTATCTCAGAATGTGTATCCCAAGAATAGAACTCCCTTGGACCAGAAAATATTATTGAGTCCTTGAAGACAAATGGTAGAAAATGTGTGCTTGCACCCTGCAATGAGTTTTCAAAAGTTAAGTCATTCTCATGACGGATTCGCATGGAATTTGTAGAGAATTTCATTAATAAGTATCTATTTTTCTGGAAGTCGTATGAAGCAACAAAGTCGGGGTAGAGGGGGCATGTGTGTGTAGGAATGTCCTATTGTATCCTAAGTTCAAAAGCTGCCATTATTTACAATTTTGATTTTGTATTTGAAATGCTTGTAACTGTGTCTGCAGTTAAGAATGACATTAACATGAAAACAGCCATTCAGTGGCATGAGCTTTGTCGAGATGCTTGCTTAGCAAAACTGCTGCAGGACAAAGCTCCGCTCGATGGTCCAAAGATTTATGAGAGCTTGTTCTTCAAATGGAAGAACAATGTAGGAAGAATGGGTCAGAGAACATGGGTTGTTGGATGCTATGACACTATAACTAAAAAAGGATTTCTTTGTGTACCCGATAGGAGTACAGTGACATTAGAGAATGTAATCAAAGAAAAAGTTCTTCCAGAAACTATTGTTGTTACTGACAAATGGGCAAGCTATTGCAATCTCCAAACATTCGGCTACATTCACCATACGGTGAATCATGCCCAAAATTTCGTAGATCCAGACACCAGGGCATGTACGAACCACATAGAGGCCTATTGATAGTAGATGAAAAGGCATGTAAAATATATAAGTGGTTCAAATGGGGACATGCAATGGTCACATGTTGATGAAAGCATGTACAAACAGTTTTTACAACATAACGTTGGAAAATGAACTGCAAAATTTCAACAAATTTCTGGGACATATTGCTGAGATTTTATCCCCAGTAAATTCCAATGGTATGTAACGTGGAATCTTTTTGATACTATATCAAACTGAATTTTTTATTTTGTTTTTTGTTGCATTTGCATCCAATGATGGTGACCATTACATCTTCTATTTTCAAATGCAATGTCCTCCTTGAAGCAGCATCAGGTGTGAATTTTGGATCCACCAAATATTTGGTACTTCTTTGGAATTCCTCATCCCACCCATATCTTTTGAACCAAATTTTCAGATGCCTGTTTTCGATATTGGAGATAATGATTTTGCAAAAAAAAAGCCAAAAAAATTTCGTTTTAATTTCTCCCCACCCATCGACACACTTCTTAAAGCAATGTTAAAAATTGACTTACTTAATAATAATTTAAATAACGAAGTTAAATTGTGCTTATTTATATACCTTTTTAATCAAATTCACAGTATGTTTGTCACTAATTTCTCATGGTAACTCTTTTACACTTTTACTTGTTTCAATCATTTGACTGCGGTCATGCTGGAGAACCGCCTTTAGTCGAGCAAATCGACCCCAGGACTTATTCTTTGGATGCCTAGTACTTATTCTATCGGTCTCTTTTACTGAACCCCTAAGTTACGGGGACATAAACACACCAGCATCGGTTGTCAAGCGATGTTGAGGGGACAAACACAGACATACAAACATATACATACATATATATATATATATACAACGGGCTTCTTTCAGTTTCCGTCTAGCAAATCCACTCACAAGGCTTTGGTCGGCCCGAGGCTATAGTAGAAGACACTTGCCCCAAGGTGCCACGCAGTGGGAATGAGCCCAGAACCATGTGGTTGGTAAGCAAGCTACTTACCACACAGCCATTTTTTATAAAACATTTTTTTATTTATTTATGTTTATTCAAAGAAATTAGGAGAGGCGGGGGTTGAATTCCGAGTATCTTAGAAAGCATTCGATATCTCCCACCCTCCCCAGATGAATAGCATATCAAACCACCACCAGAAAAGTCGATATGGTAGAAATAACAGCTAGATGACTGTGTGCCAGGTTCGCCCTTTGTGTCTGCATGTGCGTTTGCCCATCACCGCTGCTGTGTTGTCTCTGCCGGGTCGTGGTTTCCCTCGGCCCACTGTGTGTGTTTGCCTAAACATTTTGAGGGGGAGGGCTAGTCGATTACATCAACCCCAGTGCTTGACTGGTGGTGGTACTTTATTTTACCGGGTACTACTAAAGCAGCACGGTCCCGAACGCGCAGTCGCGCTAGCTAGTCGTGAGTGGTCGATCCTAACCCTAACCCTAAACACGTATTCATTTGCACACGCGGGTTAGGGATAGGGTTAGGGATAGGGTTAGGGTTAGAGTTAGGGTTAGGATCGACCAAGCGCGACTGCGCGTTCGGGACCGTGCTGCTTTAGTAGTACCATTTTACGGATCCTGAAGTCAACCTCGGAATGTAAAGACGGACGAAATGTTGTCAAGCATTTTGTTCAGCTTTCCGCCTTTAATAATATGATATTGCTTTCAAATTTTGGCACGAGCTCAGTTAGTTCGGGGGGAAGGGGTAGACGATAGTATTGACCCCAGAACTCACACGATATTTCTTCTATGAACTCTGAAAGTATGTAAAGTAAAGCTGACCTCGGCGGAATATGAACTAAGAAAGGCAAAGACGGACGAAAT
>NC_142954.1:21851284-21863784 GCF_046866305.1 Octopus bimaculoides | reverse complement strand
ATGTTAATAGTTACCATGGGTAGCAAAAATCACACAAAAAACCAAGATATCACAGCCGTTTTATAGGTAGAGATACCAAGTTAAAGTGATGCATTTTGAGTAAATATGAATAATAACAATAAATGGAGCAAAACGCATATAAACTTTTATTTATATGAGTTTTGCTCCATTTATTGTTATTATACATACATATGTTGGCACTCCGTCGCTTACGACGTCGAGGGTTTCAGTTGATCCGATCAACGGAACAGCCTGCTCCTGAAATTAACGTGCAAGTGGCTGAGCACTCCACAGATACGTTTACCCTTAACGTAGTTCTCGGGGATATTTAGCGTGACACAGTGTGACAAGGCTGACCCTTTGAAATACAGGCACAACAGAAACAGGAAGAAAGAGTGAGAGAAAGTTGTGGTGGAAGAGTACAGCAGGGTTCACTACCATCCCCTGCCGGAGCCTCGTGGAGCTTTAGGTGTTTTCGCTCAATAAACACTCACAACGCCCGGTCTGGGAATCGAAACTGCGATCCTATGACCGCGAGTTCGCTGCCCTAACCACTGGGCCATTGCGCCTCCTATCCAATATACTGCTGGAAGAATACCCAATTTTTATTACACTAGTGTTTTTTCATTGCATTACCAAGTGCAATAAATGGGTGCGGGTAAAAAGATATTTTACCATTAATTTATATAGCAATAATAAAATGGAGAGGAATAGGTGGTATTCATCAACTTGCAGACGTACTGTGTCAATTTATTTGTTTATTTGTTTATTAAAAGGACAATTATAACAACAATATACAAACATATGCGACGTATTATGTCATATCAGTAGTTCAAAAAAGACATCCCATTTTCTGTCACTATATGTCTTTCTTTAATTACTAGTATGACATAATATGTTGCATGTGTTTGTATATTGTTGTTATTATTGTCCTTTTAGTAAACAAATAAACAAGTAAATTGACACAATACAATGTCTGCAAGTTGATGAATACCACCTATTCCTCTCCATTTTTTTTATTGCTATATTATATATATATATATATATATATACAGCACTTACTCGGTATTACCTGTATCCCCTCGGGTTTGGTTAAATCCAATACCCTCCTCAACCTTATATATATATATATATATATATATATATATATATATATATATATATATACATACATACATATATATACACATATATATATTCAATAAGATATTCAATACTTCATTTCATTTTACTATTTATATTATATATTCCATATTCTATATCCCACATTAATTTTATAAGAATATAAATAAAACATAAAAAACAGACAGAGCTGGAACTCTTTTAAATATATTCCTCTATACACAATCATACAAACCCCTTTTTTATTTTATATATATATATATATATATATATATATATATATATATATATATATATATATATATATGAATGAATATATGAATGAATATATATATGTATATATATGTATATATGTATCAGACAGACACACACACTCACACGCATATATGTATCAGGGACGTGCCGCTAGGTAGGTAAGACAGGCAGTGCCTACCTTGAATAAAATAGATCGATGGCAACATTTTCATTTTAGTGTAAAATATGCACCGAATTCAATAAAATTATGAAGGTTACTCTGATTACTCTGCATAAAATACAAAATATTTTATTCTTTTGTAGATTAGGTAGGCATAATTCGCCCCCTGCCATTCAATCTCAGTATTTAAGCTACGCATAGTACTGCTGTAGTACACGTGCTGTGTACATTCATACCGCGCTTTCTTTATACGTTATAAAGGCAGAAGTAAATCTGCCTTCAACGCAGTCACGCGGCTGTTTCGCTTATTTTAAGTGACTTTGTTGCTCTTTACATTATTTTACCGTGGAATGAGTCCATCCACGTTTTTCACTGGTTCAGTCATCGCTGATCCAGGATAACACGTACGCTAAATTGTGAAGCATGTTACACATATCACGGATTGGTCTGTGATAACACTGGTCGGTGATTATTCAAAGATTCTGCTTGGACCGCGAAAGCAATTCTCAGACAACTGGGGGTCTCTGAACGAAACCTTTTTTCTCCAGATCTTTTATCTTTTGTTTCAGTCATTAGACTGTGGCCATGCTGGTAATTATTCTATCGATCTCTTTTGCCGAACTGTTAACCTACGGGGATATATATATTATTCTATTCTTTTACTGGTTTCAGTCATTTGACTGCGACCATACTGGAGCACCGCCTTTAATCAAACGAATCGACCCCAAGACTTATTCTTTGTAAGCCTAGTACTTATTCTATCGGGTTATTTTGCCGAACCGCTAGGTTACGGGGACGTAAATACACCAACATCGGTCGTCAACTGATGGTGGGGGAACAAACACACACACATATACGACAGGTTTCTTTCAGTTTCCGTCTACCAAATTCACTCACAAGGCTTTGGTCGGCCCGAGGCTATAGTAGAAGCCCAAGATGCCGTGCACTGGGACTGAACCCGGAACCATGTGGCTGGGAAGCAAGCTTCTCACCACACAGCGCCTATATATATATTTTGGGTTGGCAACTAAGTTCCCGCCGTTTAAAAAAAAATTTTGGAATTTATTGCGTTTTTAAATTTTGGAATCTACTTTTTTTCGAGAATTCTATTTTTGAATCACTTTGGAATCTATTTTGTTTTTTTTTTTCTAGTTAATTTTAGTTAATTTTTGTTTATTTTCAGATCATTAAAATGGAATGTCAAGTTAAGAAAAACGAGCATTTTCGATACCTCCTACTTTTTGCTTTTAATCAAGGTTCTAAGGCCGCAAAAGCTGCTCGCGACATTTGTGCTGTGTATGGAGAGGATGCCATAGCTGAAAGAACCACTCGTGATTGGTATGCCAATTTCAAAAATAGAAATTTTGACCTCAAAGACGCACCTCGTCCTGGCCGTCCAGTTGAGTTCAATGAAGAGCGATTAAACCAACTTTTGCACGAAAATTCTCGTCAGACGACAAGGGAACTGGCAGAGAAAATGGAATGCTCCCACACTGCTATAGAGAAGCATCTTCACTCGATAGGAAAGGTTTTTTAGTATGGACCATTGGTTCCGCATGCTTTAAGTGACAACAACAAAAATCAACGAGCCACAATCTCCTCTGGTTTGCTTGCTCGTCACCGCTCAACTCATGGACACAAGCAACGATTTCTTTACTGAATCGTTACTGGCGACGACGAAAAATGGTGCCTGTACATCAATATGAAGCAGCGTGACAGACAGATAGATAGATAGATAGATAGATAGTTAGTCCATAGCTAGATAAATACATAGGTAGGTAGTTAGATAGATAGACAGATAGATAGGTAGGTAGATAGATAGGTTGGCAGGTAGATATGTATAGATATGTAGGTAGATAGATAAATAAAAAGATAGTTGGATATATAGATGAATAATTTGTTAGCTAGATAGATATATAGATAGTTGGATAGTTAGACAGATGGATGGATAGATAGATAGATAGATAGATAGATACCGTATTTGATGACAGAAAAGACACACGGGCGTATTAACAGCATTCCAATTTCAGCAGAGCATATTCAAGATAAGTCTTTAGACAAAATTTACTTTCGGAAGCCTATTTTCGCACATAAGACCTGGGTTGATGTTTTTGAATATTTATTGCAAGAAAAGAGTGTCTTGGGTACCTTCAAATAAGGTACGTTGTCAGTAAGATATTCAGTCACTTCTAAGTTAATTCAATGTGCAGGTAGTTCAGTACAAACAAACATAACGTAACGCATAGAAACACAAAGTGTTTAAAGATTCAAACGCAGGATACAAAGATGTTTTGTTCGTTTTACAGCGAAGCCGATTTGTGTTTCTTCTCTTGTTTTGCGGATTTTAAACCTTTTTTATACAAGCTATTTTGATGTGCGAAAGTCGAATTTCGATAAAGTTGGGATGGGAATATCGTTTTAATTATATTTATTTGAGACAGTAACGTTATTCCAGAGATCCTTTGAAAGAATTCCTTCTCGTCCTTTTATATTCGTGATCGCATTCTTTCGATCATTACCCAACATTCATATCATTCGGTGAGGATAAACAGGAAAGCCAAACTGAAGACAGCGAGTTTAGCTTTCTTTTACCTTCTCTTCCGAGGATCGAATGCTGAAACTGGCGTCTCACAGTGATGGAAGACAAAACGAGGAATTGGTGAGATTATCCATTTTATTAAAGTTATTTACGGGGCACACGATTAAAGAAACAAGGATGTATAAGAATTTGTTCTGAATCTTTAAGTTCAGAGCTCAAATTCAGACAGAGGTCTCTTTTTTTCTTCTTTTCTTTCTGATCTTCATTATTACATAGTCGATTCAAATTCTGTCAAGGTCGACTTTGCCTTTCATCCTTTCGGGATCGATAAATTAAGTAGCAGTTATGCACTGGGGTCAATGTAATCGACTTAATCCCCCTCCCCCCAAATTGCTGGCCTTGGGCCTATTGTAGAAAGGATTATTACAGAGTCGATTTAACAGCTGTTGTTGTTGGCACTCCGTCGCTTACGACATCGAGTGTTCCAGTTGATCCGATCAACGGAACAGCCTGCTCGTGAAATTAACGTGCAAGTGGCTGAGCACTCCACAGACACGTGTACCCTTAACGTAGTTCTCGGGGATATTCAGCGTGACACAGAGTGTGACAAGGCTGACCCTTTGAATTACAGGCACAACAGAAACAGGAAGTAAGAGTGAGAGAAAGTTGTGGTGGAAGAGTACAGCAGGGTTCGCCACCATCCCCTGCCGGAGCCTCGTGGAGCTTTAGGTGTTTTCGCTCAATAAACACTCACAACGCCCGGTCTGGGAATCGAAACCGCGATCCTATGACCGCGAGTCCGCTGCCCTAACCACTGGATCATTGCGCCTCCACCGATTTAACGGCAAGGTGTCAGAAACGTTAGCACGCCGAGCGAAATGCTTAGCAGTATTTCGTCCGACTTTACGTTCTGAGTTCAAATGCCATTGCGGTCGACTTCGAGGTCGATAAAATAAGTGCTATTTGAGTACTGAGGTTGAGGAAATCAATTTGCTCCTCACGCAAATTGCTGGCCTTATGCTAAAATTTGAAACCATTATTACTAACAGAAAGAAACGTTAGAGTGTCGGGAAAATGTCTTGGGTTACGTAGTTAAGATGTTTTGCATTCTGTGTTCAAATCCAGTTGAAGTGAACTTTGCTTTCAGCCCTCCTGGGTCGATAAAATAAAGTACCTGTTATACAGGGTGTCCACAAAGTCTGGTTACATGGGGATTAACTCATACTTTAAGAAATTATTATTTCTTATATTTAATCGTTTATGCTATGATTTGATTTACTGCATGTACCCAGTCTTTGTGGACACCCTGTATATTGAGATAGTGCAATCGACGAAGTCCTTTCCCTCAAAATTATCGACCTTGTACCTAAACCAGGAATCCTTACTGTTATTAGCTAAATAAATAGCAAGCTGGCAGAATCGTTGGTTCACTGGACAAAATGCTAAGCGGCGTTTCTTCCGAATATTTATGTGTGAGTACAAACCCTTTTGAGGTTAGCTTTATCTTATCCATTCGGGATCGATAAAATGAAGTACTAGTTAAGTACTGGGTGTCAATGTCATCGACTGGTACCCTCCTCATAAAATTGCTGGCCTTTCACTAAAATTTGAAACCGTTATTATGGAGCTTGGCAGTTGCAGAACATCAGCCTCGCCATCAACCGGGGTAACGTTGCAAGCGTGCTGGCGTGCCCCGATAGCCATTAGAGAGGTTTCCCAGCGATTAGATAGCCATTAGAGAGGTTTTCTTCTTTTTCTCTCTTTTTTTTTCAATCGTGTTCTCTGTTTTGTCCTATTTTCTAATTTAATTTTGTAAAACCTTAAACACTGTGAAAGCAATAAAAAATATGAATATAAATAAGTAAATCTTTTAAGAAGGTTAAGAAGAAATCAACTCCTAAGTGAACCAGTCCAACTTCCCAGAGCTGTGGGGTAAGCTACTGAAATTTGCTACACGGGCCGAAAACGCCGCTGCGTTTAAAAAGGATTGCAACACTCGGTAGAGTTGGAACCTTATCTGGAACCAAATTACTACTACTACTACTACGGTTGCTGCCACCTCGTTTTATAGTCCCCTTCGTATAAGATGCTTTCTTTAGTCCATTTAAAAGTAGGTAATAAAGATAGCTGAAAGCAAAATACATCCCATAATACTGAAAAAGTCAACGAGAGTAGCCTCCCTTGGATTGCTAACTGCTTAGACAGTTTCTGGCCGTTTTCTGTTTAATTCTTCGCCGTTGAACTGAGCAAAAATTCCTTTGGGAATGGCATCAATGTCACAACAGTCATTAGATGTGATTGGCAGGCTCGTTAAAGCATACGGTCATTTAGTGACGGTCACTTAGTCACATTCTGAGTTCGAATACTACCGATGTCAACATTGTTATGGTTTTCGAAGACCGAAAAAACTATAAGGATAAAATTTTTAATATCAAACCTGTTTTTCTTTACCTGAAGAACGAGTGCTTTCTGATAGTATTCTGATGGTTTCAGATTCAGTGGAAAATAGAAACGCAATTTATAAATTTCATATTCAAAGAGAAACGGGTCTAATAGTTGTTACAAATTTGGCAGAGGGCCAGCAAATATCTTAGTGTGTGAGAGTGATAATCAATTATATCAACTCCAGTACTTTATGTTATCGACCCCGAAAGAATAAAAGGCAAAGCTGACCTCGATAACATTTGAATTCAGAGCTTAAAGATCCAGAAGAAATGCCGATGAACATTTTGTTCGATGCACTAACTATTCTGCCAGCACGCCGCCTTAGACGAGTGTAAACAGTGAAAAACTTACCAGATAAAGAATCCGTCAAATATTGGAGTAAATTCAATAATGTAAAAATTATTCTATAAATTACAATTGGCACTCCGTCGCTTATGACGTCGAGGGTTCCAGTTGATCCGATCAACAGAACAGCCTGCTCGTGAAATTAACGTGCAAGTGGCTGAGCACTCCACAGACACGTGTACCCTTAACGTGGTTCTCGGGGATATTCAGCGTGACACAGAGTGTGACAAGGCTGACCCTTTTGAATTACAGGCACAACAGAAACAGGAAGTAAGAGTGAGAGAACGTTGTGGTAGAAGAGTACAGCAGGGTTTGCCACCATCCCCTGCCGGAGCCTCGTGGAGCTTTATCGTTGTTAAATAATGCTTTCGGATTTGAGCACAAGGCCGGCAATTTCGGGTCAAGTGGGAAATGTCAGTTACTCAACTGGTACTTATTTTATCGACCCCGAAAAGATGAAAAGCAAAGCTGACCTCGGGGAAATTTGAACTTGGAAATAGAAGACAGACGAAATGCCGCTAACCGTTTTGCCCGGCGTGCTAACCCTTCTCTGTCAGTTCGCGCCGTCCTTAACCGTTGTTAAATAAAAACAAAAAAATAAAATAGAGAACGGAAAACATTAATGAAGTCCTACATACCTTTTGAAGGTGAATGAATGGTCAAGTCACGGCTGGAACGCCTTTCGTGAGAAGATATTTCACCCCAAGGTTTACTAGAAGGGAACTACGATAGCAGCACAAATGGGTCCCCACTTATCAGTTGTACGGTCGTCGTCGTCGTCACCACCACCACCACCAACTACTACTACTACTACTACTACTACTACTACTACTACTACTACTACTTATATTAATGCTTGTTTTTATGAATAAAATCTCCTTTAATTTATATTGAAGGATTGCTCAATAGATTTGGCAGTGTACAGATTTATTCATTTTTAAGAAGAATAGTATTGACAGTGACTTCGAAGCTTTGGGCAGCTGAACAATTATCAGACAGTCCGATGATGACTTAGCTGGTCGAAACTTCGAAGTCACTCTCATTACTATTGCCAAAGAATAATAACTTTATATATACATACATATATATATATATATATATATATATATATATATATATATATATATATATATAACAATTAAAAAATGGAGGATAATATGCTGAGCCCAACTACTTGCAGACAATGTATCCCGTTGAATTCATTAATTTAATTCATAGCAAAAGTGACAAAAAGAAGAAAGAAAAAAGAAAAAGTTGGGTTCAGCATATTATCCTCCATTTTCTAATTGTTATACAAATTTGGGGTAAAACCTCCACTTTTACCCACTCCCATTGATTGAACTTAGTATAGCACTAGTGTAGCAATAATTGGGTACCCTCCCAGCAGTATACTGGATAGATACTATCCCTTAGTGGGTTGAACCCCCAACCCCTAACTCTCTCACGTTATATATATATATATATATATATATATATATATATATATTAGGCTGGGTGGAGGAGTTTGTCTCTCCCTCGCAAACATAAGGACACAGGAAGTGTGTCGAGGCTGACAGGAAGCGGTCCAGCTTCCTAGGGCTAAATAGCAGTAGTATATTCCCTTATTGGGACTGTCACGTTAAGTTGGCAGTATACAACTACTTTATATATATATATAATATTATTTGTAGAAAATATTTTTTGTTCATGAACCTTCGTTCTTTTCCCTAAAACTATCTATATATATATATATATACACACACATAAATGTCTAACAATGAGAACACACACACACACACACACACACACACACACACACACACACACACACACACACACACACACACACACACACACACACACACACACACACACACACACACACACACACACACACACACAAGTATTTCTGGCCCTGTGCCTGGCGGAATCGTTAGCGCGTCGAAGAAAACGTTTAGCAACATTTCTTCTGAATCTTTACGTTCAGTGTTCTAATTCCACCAAAGTAAGCTTTGCCGGTCCTTTCAGGGTCGACAAAATAAAAAAATACCAGTTAAGTATTTGGCTCGATGTAATCAACTTACCCCTCTTTCCCTGAAATTGCTGGCCTTGTGCCGAAATGTGAAACCAAAGGCAGCGAGCTGGCTCAATCATTAGCATGTCGAGCAAAACGCTTACAACATACTGTCTGTCTTTATGTTCTGAGATCAAATTCTGCTGGGGTCGGTTTTGCTTTTCATCCATTTGGGGTCGATAAATTAAGTACCAATGAAACACTGGGGTCGATGTAATCGACTAGGTCCCTCCCACAAAATTGCTGGCTTTGGGCCTTTAGTAGAAAGGATTATTATTGTTACGAAGGCGGCGAGCTGGCAGAATCGTTAGCACGCCGGGCGAAATGCTTAGCGGTATTTCGTCTGCCGTTACGTTCTGAGTTCAAATTCCGCCGAGGTCGACTTTGCCTTTCATCCTTTCGGGGTCGATAAATTAAGTACCAGTTACGCACTGGGTCGATGTAATCGACTTAATCCCTTTGTCTGTCCTTGCTTGTCCCCTCTCTGTTTAGCCCCTTGTGGGCAATAAAGAAATAAGAATCGTTAACACACAGGGCAAAATGCTTAGCGGTGTTTCGTCTGTCTTTACGTTCTGAGTTCAAATTCTGCCGAGGTCGACTTCGTCTTTCATCATTTCGAAGTCGATAAAGTAAGTTCTAGACAAACACCCCGAGGTCACTGTAATGGACTTTCCCTTCCCCTCAAAAACTGTTGGCTCTGTGCCAAAATTTGAGACCATAGTTAGGGCAGTGGATTGGTGGAGTCGCTAGAGTGTCGTAAAAATACTTGATAGCATTTCTAATGTGTTCAAATCCTGCTGAAGTCAGCTTTAGATTCTCCTCCCACCCCGGGATCGATTAAGTTAAGTAACAGTCAGTTATTGTGCGATCGATGCAATTGATTAAGTCCCCACCTTCTCATTTTGCTGGCGTTGTGCCGATGTTAGAAATAAATTTAAAATTGGAAAAGAGAAAAACTATAAAATTTCTTGATACGATACCTTTTACCTTTACTGGTTTTAGTCATTAGACTGCGGCCATGCTGGGGCACAGCCTTGAAGAATTTTAGTCGAACGAATTGAACCCAGTACTTATATTTTTAAAGACTGGTACTCATTCTATCGGAGTCTTTTGCCGAACCGCTAGGTTACGGTGGCCACAGATATATATATATATATATATATATATATATATACATATCGTTGCTATTATGCAAAAGTGTCGTAAGTCCAAAACGTTGCTTTTTTTTTCCTGAAAACGAAAAAATAGTTTCGCCATTCCATTTTCTTTTTACATTAGCAACAGTTTCTGCTTAGCAATAATACTTTGTTGGATGCATAAAATCGCAACTCCATGCAGGTATGATATTTTCAGTCGAATATTTTTGCAAAACTGTCGTATGTGGGACTTACTACACTTTTGAAAAATGCTAAACTGTTGTACTACACTTTGACAATTTTCATATCTTAGCATCTGAAGTAGCTGGAGTTATGATAATTTAACCAAAAGGACCGGCTATTGCAAGCAAAATTCAATATTGAAAAAAAAAAAACATTTGGCCAAATTTGAACATACGGCAGTTAAGAATAATAGCATATATATATATAAATCATTACCTATAAGGTTTTTATTCCCATGCTGGCTACTTGATATGATCGGTATTTTAAATAATGATCTTATATATATATATATATATATATATATATATATATATATATATATATATATATATACATATATATATATATATATATACTTTATTTAAAAGCAGCAGAAATATAACAAAAAACTGTTACTCGGGGTTCACGTTCCGTTACTGTCCGATGAACGGGAACGTGAAACTCCGAGTAACAGTTTTTTCGTTATATTTCTGCTGCTTTTAAACAAAGCATATTACTCTACCTCTGGTATTTGAGTACTCTTTTTTCCACCTTGTTGCACATTTATATGCTTACTCCGGTGTATATATATATATATATATATATATATATATATATATATATATATATATATATATATGAAAGCAATGTTAAATCTCTGAACGAGGTATAACCAGTAACTGCACGACAACGTGAAGTATATTTGCCACTTAAATGCGGCTAAACCCTAAGGGTGAATGTTACTGTTGCTTTTAGCCACAGGAGAACATCTTCTCCAGCCGGCTATTGAAACACATCTAAGCAACAGTAACATTCACCCTTAGGGTTTAGCCGCATTTAAGTGGGAAATATACTTCACGTTATATATATATATATATATATATATATATATATATATACACACACGACAGGCTTCTTTTAATTTCCGTCCACCATATCCACTGACAAGGGCTTGGTCGGCCCGAGGCTATAACAGAAGGCACTTGCCCAAGGAGCCTCACAATGGGACTGAACGCAGAACTATGTGGTTGGGAAGTTAAATTTTTACCGCACAGTCACGCCTAGTTTAGAGTTTTGATGTTGTGTGACTGGTTGGTCCCTGTCTTGCGTAACTGTGATGTCAAACTATCGGTGTGTGTGCACGTGTGTGGGTGTATGACTGTCGGTGGGTGTGTGTGTATAGCTGTCTGTGTGCGTGTATGTGTGACTGTCGATGTGTGTGAATGACTCTCTGTGTGTGTGTGTGTGTGTGTGTGTGACTGTCGGTGTGTATGTGTGTGTGACTGTCGGTGTGACTGTTGCTGTGTGTGTGTGTGTGTGTGTGTGTGTGTGACCAGAAATCCGTGTTATTTGGTTCAGTCGTCCAGACTTCGGCCATGCTGGGGCCATGCCTTCATGAATTTTGGCCAAACACACCGTGTGTGTTTGGTGTATGGATCTCCGTCGGTTACGACGACAATGGTTCCAGGTGATCCAATCAACAGAACAGCCTGCTCATGAAATTACCCCACAGACACGTGTACCCTTAATGTAGTTCTCAGAGACGCAGAATATGACATGGCTGGCCCCTTTGAATTACGGGTACAACCCATTTTTGTCAGCTGAGTGGACTGGAGCCACGTGAAATAAAGTGTCTTGCTCAGGGACACAACGCGTCACCGGGAATTGAACTCATGATCTTACGATCGTGAGTCGAATGTCTTAACCACGAAGCCACGCGTCTTCACAAATCCACACGAAAATTTGATTTTAAGTCTGATCCTTATATCGGTTTCTTCTGCTGAACTGCTATTTTATGTGGGTGTGAACAAACCAGTGCGTACACGAGGGCTTCCACACAGTTTCCGTCTACCGAATTTCCTCACATGGTATTTATCGATTCGGGGTTATCCTTTTCTATTCTAGGCACAAGGCCCGAAATTTTGGGGGAGGAGCCAGCAGGCAACTGGTACTTAATTTATCGACCCTGAAAGGATGAAAGGCAAAGTCGACCTCGGCGGAATTTGAACTCAGAACGTAGCAGCAGACGAAATACCGCAGCGGAATAGAACACCAAACCATGCGGCTAGGAAGTGAGCTTTCTAACCACATACCCATGCCTGTACCTCTCTCTCTCTCTTTCTTGATATATATATATATATATATATATATATATATATATATATATATATACACACACACACACACACACACATACATACATATACACATATACGTGTATAC
>NC_142954.1:21836284-21848784 GCF_046866305.1 Octopus bimaculoides | reverse complement strand
CACATAAATACATTTGTAGGTTTTTTTCTTTTCTTACATACATATCTATTCTAAGCCAACATTACTCGATAAGAAATCCGTCTTTGTTTTTAAAAAGAAACCCAATGAAACAAACAAAACATACACCAGCGCCAGAATTGCGACATAGCTCCGTGTTTAAGCAGCGACACCATCAACCGTTGTATACAAATTTCTTATCTACGATTATCACACACACACACACTTACACACATACACACACTTACACACATACACACACTTACACACATACACACACCAGTGAGCAGAATAGTTCAATCACCTTTTCAATTTACAACAGCGATCGAGTTTATTTTTACGAAAGAAAGGAAGAAAAAAGACCAAGAAAAACAAATTCAGGGTTATAATTGACAAGGACATATGCACCGAAACAGCGACAACCGGGTGGCGGAGTCATTTGGAATGTTGGCGAGAATTCTTCCAGGTCATTCGTTGGTAGCCGCTGCATTCGGAGTTCATATCGTATCGAGGTCAACTTTGCCTATTTTGTTTATCTTTTAATGAGGTCGACTGTTCAAATACCAGAAAAATACTGAGATCAATATTTCTACTTCAGGCAAAAATGAGTAACGCGGCGATGGACTGGCGTCCTGTCCAGCTGGGGAACACATGCACCCGGGAAACTGGGCCCATGGGCCTGGCTAGGCTTTAAAAGGGCGCATTTATTATTATTATTATTATTATTATTATATATATATATATATATATATATATATATATATATATATATATATATATATATATATATATATATAACAAATAATAAATGAGTATATGCATATATACGCACAAGTATGTGCATACCTACATCTACCTGTATATATAGGTGCATATCTGGGTACAGGACATTGCAAACAAAACGTAGACAAGAAAATAATAATAACCAGAGTACAGAAAACACACAAGCCACATAGAGAACATTTTCCTTCATTAGCTGCCACCATTCTAACACAGGCGTTTCGAAGAGTTAGGGCGTGTGTATATAAATATATACATATAGATACGTATATACATACATTTATATATATATATTTATATAAAGGGCATTATTACAGAAAAATAATAACGCCACACAGTGGACTTCACAAAATAACCACATTTAGTACCTAATGCGAGGAAAAACAACCAACAGAAGACGACCAACTTTCTTTTAAATAAACTTAACTGTGTATCTTGGGAATAGATATTTCCCTTATGAATTTTTTTACACACTGGCTTCTTGATAAAATTCTTGTAAAAGAGTTTTATCCCTTTTTGAATTTATTTATCAAATATTTACACGGAATATATTCAATGTTGAATTTTTATTCCTGTCTCCACACGTGTACCCAAAAGCAACCCGGAAGTATTCCCGCTTCTTTGATGAAGATATATACAGATAAACTTCATTCCCTTTACTCTGTCGGATACGTAGTGTGTTCGTTTTTGGTGAGGTGAGAATTCTGTTTATTTATATATATTTTTGGGACAATACTGTGCTGATGAACGAAATCTAGATTCATTCTAGTAATCGCGAAATCGGTCGATACACAGTTAAGTTTATTTAAAAGAAAGTTGGTCGTCTTCTGTTGGTTGTTTTTCCTCGCATTAGGTACTAAATGTGGTTATTTTGAGAAGTCCACTGTGTGGCGTTATTATTTTTCTGTAATAATGCCCTTTATATAAATATAAACGAATAATTATATTCTTGGGAATAGAAATTTCCCTTATGAATTTTTTTACACACTGGCTTCTTGATAAAATTCTTGTAGAAGAGTTTTATCCCTTTTTGAATTTATATATATATAAATATATATATATATATATATATATATATATATAAATATATATATATATATATATATATATATATATATATATATATATACACACATATATCTATCTATCTATCTATAATTATTAGCAGGATCCAAAAAATCGAGGTATTTTATGGTTAATTAATGCGGTACTTTGATCTCTTGTACCTTCGTTATAAATTCGCATTTGTACCTCTCTTCATAGGTACATTGTTATGTACCGACAAATTAACACAAAAACCTGGATATACGAGGTTTTTCGGCAGATTCTCCAAATCCAACTTATTAGCGGCACAGTAAAGATCTGTAAGACACCCCAAAGATTCTCCTTCAGAGATTCTTATATGGAAAGATGCACACACCCAAGTGTATGCATCGAGGGTTCAACCAACACACCTATTCAGCCACGTATTTACAAACACCAGGGGCACTCGTAACTCATAAGGCCTTGTCGCTTTTATTAGCAACCGGCTTGAACTCTCAGAAGAACTTGAATAAAACTCAAAGGAAACACACACACACACACACACACACACAATACCTACATACATATATTAGCAGGAAAGAAATAACGAAGTTGGTGGCAAATTTCTTGAAAAACGAACCACGAAAATGCCTGATAAATACATTGTTGGAAATACAGCGTTCAAGTCCTTTATAATAGTTAAACAGTTCAATAAATAAACAAACAAAGAAACGAGAAAACAAACAAACAAACAAATAAATAAATAAATAAATAAATAAGAAAGGTTTTAATTCTGACGCAATCTAAACAAAGCGAAAAAAAATTCTCATTGAAGTCTTCGTAATAAACAACGTTCTGGGTTTCTCCACCTTGAGCCTCGACATAAAGATTGTTCTTGCTTGCTAAACGATAAAGATCTAAGATATTGCAGCCGATCAGAGAAGCACGGCTCTTCCAACTGCAGTTCAGTTACGTCCTAAGGTCGGACGCTCGTCTTAGGGTTCGTTGATGGATGTTTACGAAGCTTAGTCGAATGGTGACAAGGAGTCTCTTGAACTGAAATGCCATATCAACAGGACTGATAATGATTCTGGGAATGGACACATCATTTTATTTGTCACTTCCGGAAACTATTGTAGCATCAATAACGTTGGTGTATGGAGATTCTTATCAGCCTTTCTCTAGACATGGAGGATCCAGATTACGAAGAAGAAGCATAATGGACACACGACTTCTATAAACTTATGCGCATGTGCAAATATCACACACAAACACGCACACACACACACACACACACACACACACACACACACACACACACACACACACATGCAAACGTGCGCGCTTTGCAAGTAGAGCACATTTGAAAATCAATGCGTGCACAAAAACGAGTGCGTTCACGAAAGTTTAATTGCCTAAAGAAAGGGTAATTAATAATTAATTATACAGTAAAACCCTGATTAATGCTTTAGATACATTAAAGGCAGCGAACCGGCAGAATCGTTAGCGCCGGACAAAATGCTTAGCGGCATTTCGTCCGTTTTCACGTTCTGAGTTCAAATTTCGTCGATGCCGGCTTCGCCTTTCATCCTTTCGGGGTTCAATAAAATAAGTACCAGTTGAACACTGGGGTCGATATAATCAACTCCCTACCTCCCCTGAAATTGCTGGCCTTGTGCCAAAATTTGAAATCAATGCTGTAGATACATTTCTAAAAAAATAACTGTGCCGAGTTTCGGCATTTCATGATTTAAACATCCAGGTGTAACCATGGCTGTGTTGTTAAGAAGCTTGCTCTGCAGTCACGGGGTTTCAGGTTCAGTCCTAGATTGCGACACTTCAGGAACAGTCACCCCGCCCGGGTCAGCCAATAGCTTAGGAGGGAATTTGGTAGACGAAAATTATGGAAGCCCGTCATATATATCACACACGCACGCACGCACGCACGCACACACACACACACACACACACACACACGAGTGGCCGTGTGATAAGTTGCTTGCTTCCCAACCACATGGTTTCGGGTTCAGTCCTACTGCGTGGCACCTTGGGCAAGTATCTTCTACCGTGGCCTCGGGCCCGACCAAAGCCTTGTGAGTGAATTTTGTAGACAGAAACTGAAAGAAGCCCATCGTATATATATATATATATATAAATATATATATATATATATATATATATATATATATATATAAATATATATATATATTTGTGTTTGTGTTTGTGTGTGTGTGTAGAAGGTTGAAAAGGAACACACGAGTTGATATATATAGAAAAAAAAGTCAAGGTAGAATAAATACCAGGTTAAAAAGAAAATAAGTACTGAAATTCCTCAAGCAGGTGCCCCAGTATGGCCTTGTGAGTGGATTTGGTAGACGGAAACTGAAAGAAGCCCGTCATATATATATATATATATGTGTGTGTGTGTGTGTGTGTCTGTGTTTGTCCCCCCACCATCGCTTGACAACCGATGCTGGTGTGTTTACGTCCCCGTAACTTAGCGGTTAGGCAAAAGAGACCGATAGGATAAGTACTAGGCATGCAAAGAATAAGTCCCGGGGTCGATTTGCTCGACTAAAGGCGGTGCTCCAGCATGGCCACAGTCAAATGACTGAAACAAGTAAAAGAATAAAAGAGTATCTTTAAAAATTTAACCGGTTTCAAAAAAGTTGAAGTCGAAAGACGTGGCCCATGCCGCAGCTGTCTTGCTTCCCCATTTTTTAAAAATAGGGAATTAATGGCCTAAATTAGTATGTTTTGAATAGGACTTGATTGATAGAGGAAAGTTACATGACTGGTCTTAGGAATTTTTGTAGGTTACCCGTATGTTAATATCAAGTGACAATGTTTAGCGGAATAAGTTATGGCTGACTGAACATGTCTAGTGATACTACCAAACAATCAATGCTCTCAATGTTTTCTGTTACAGTTTAAGACTTGGTTTGTACTTTTGTATGAAAGTGTTTTCTTTGTTGATTTGTGCTTCAACTGTGATATTCACTGAACATAGATGGAGTGGAAAGACCTGGAATTTGACAGACTTATTGTTTGCACATATGTCTATAGTGGAGTGGAGGCGCAATGGCCCAGTGGTTAGGGCAGCAGACTCGCGGTCCTAGGGTCGCGGTTTCGATTCCCAGACCGGGCGTTGTGAGTGTTTATTGAGCGAAAACACCTAAAGCTCCACGAGGCTCCGGCAGGGGATGGTGGCGAACCCTGCTGTACTCTTTCACCACAACTTTCTCTCACTCTTACTTCTTGTTTCTGTTGTGCCTCTAATTCAAAGGGTCAGCCTTGTCATACTCTGTGTCACACTGAATATCCCCGAGAACTACGTTAAGGGTACACGTGTCTGTGGAGTGCTCAGCCACTTGCACGTTAATTTCACGAGCAGGCTGTTCCGTTGATCGGATCAACTGGAACCCTCGACGTCGTAAGCGACGGAGTACCAACAACAACAACTATAGTGGAATCTGTCTAGTACTGGCGTCTTAGCAGTATTTCGCCCATCGCTAAGTTCTGAGTTCAAATTCCGCTGAGGTCGACTTTGCCTTTCATCCTTTCGGGAGACGATAAATTAAGTACCAGTGAAACACTGGGGTCGATGTAATCGACTAGTCTCCACCCCACGAATTTCAGGCCTTGTACCTTTAATAGAAAGGGTTATCATTACTATTATTATTAATGATAACGTCATCAGAACAATATGAGACATTAAATGGAATCGAAGTCGTTGTCATTTGAAGCGGAGGCAGTTGGAAACGTTGTGGGAAGATGTGTGGAAGGAAAGGTTGGTGGTGGTGGGTGGGTGGGCAGCGGAGATAATTTGAAATATTAATGGCTTCAGGAATATTCTTAAAAACTTCGTGATGAGGAATATTTTAGTATCTAATTGAAAGAAATCAGTGTTCTGTCTGCCTCTCTCTCTCTCTCTCTCTCTCTCTCTCTCTCTATATATATATATATATATATATATATATATATATACGTGCGTGTGTGTGTGTGTGTGTGTGTGTATCCTGACGAAAATATTATCGAAGAATTCAGAATAGAATGGTGAATTATGATATATATATATATATATGTGTGTGTGTGTGTGTGTGTGTGTGTGTGTGTGTGTGTGTATATGGATATATACACACATGCATATGCGTGTATATATGGTATTTTATATAATAGTTTTGTTAGTTTTCTGTTTTGTGATTCAATCCGGTGCAGACAAACAGACATACATTCATACTCTGAAGAATATAAATTATGCACACACATGTACACACACACACGCGCATATATATATATATATATATATATATATATATATATATCACATAACACATGTACATACGTGCACGTATACACCCCCACACATATACACCTATATATATATATATATATATATATATATATATATATATATATATATATATATATGCATTTCTGTGCATGTGTTTGTACACACATTCGTTCTCAGTGGACATAGAGAAGTTCATGTTATACCGGTATGCTCCGTATGGCCGAAATACGAATCTGATGACACGGGTCACCAACATTCTAGCGGTCAAATTCTGGTTGTAAAATCTACAAAACTAAAAGCCGCCTACGATAAAAAGGGAGAGAAGAGTAACCAGTATTACGTCATATCCCGAAGATGAGGTTGAGACAGTCGGGGTACTTTGATAAAAATGAATTTGTGAACTCACTTGTTCCAAAGTAACAACGAAGATATGAGACGCAGTGGGAACAGAAGCTTTATAAAATAAATTAAATTAGAACGTCGATACGTTTTTAATATACGACGACTATAGAAGCTGTTGCCCATACATACATGCATATCCGTTTCTCTAATTCCGTTTTTCTCTTCTTCATCGTTTTCTATCCATCTGTCTCTGTCTCTCTCTTTCCCTCTTTCTCTTTTTCTCTTTCGTTGCTCACACGTGACCATCGTCCATCTTTCTTTTCATCATGTGATCATCTTTCTTTTCCTTCAAGACTGCCCTAAGGACTGGACGTATTCTATCTCTCTCTTCTATCTTTTCAAAGAAAATATTTTTCCAGCGTTCGCTATTTTACCCTTGTTCTAGTCTATTAATTAAAAAACACGTGGAAGTTATTTTTTGCTAGTATTATGTAACTACAAATATCAGTCTATCTACCTGCTTATCTACCTATGCATTTCCTCTTTACCAGTCTATCTATCTAGCCATCCATCTATGTACTCTGCTCTGTTTTCCCCACCACCTCAACCGCATCATCACATCGTACGCTGACTCTTCTCTAGTGGCTGACCTACTTATATCCCCCACCCCGCCTTTTGCTTTAACCTATTTCACTTATCGCTCCTTACTTTTGCTCAATAATATTAGTACAAAACTGGTGCAACTTCAATTCTTATTATTATTCGTTTTATTTTATTACTATTATTATTGTTTGATCAAAGGCGATGATTTGGCAAAATCGTTAGCACGCTAAAAAAAAAAAGAAAAAAACATTGTGACATTTCGTCCGTCTTTTACGTTTTGAGTTCAAATTCCGTCGGGGTCCACTTTGCCTTTCATCCTTTCGATGTAATCAACTAGTTCCCTCCCGCAAAACTTAAGGCCTTGTACCTTTAGTAGAAAGGATTATCGTTTGATCAGGTGGGGATGTTGGCTTGCTCGCCTAGCGATGGGGTGGTGTCATTCTAAGGCTAAAACGATGCAAGGTGCATTGTGACCAGCGATGTGTAACAATATCGGATAGTCTAGTCGGTTACGTGAGAATCACATCACGTGGTCTCGTGATTATTATTTTAATTTTAATTAAGGCAGAATGCTTAGCGGCATTTCGTCCGTCTTTACGTTCAGAGTTCAAATTCCGCCGAGGTTGACTTTGTCTTTCATCCTTTCGGAGTCGATAAAATAAGTACCAGTTAAGTTCTGGGGCCGATGTAATCGACTTGCCCCGTCCCCGCGAAATTGCTAGCCTTGCGCTAAAATTTGAAATTATTATTCAGGTTGCGAGCAAGCATAATCGTTAGCCCCTGTCTGTAAGTTCCGAGTTCAAATTCCACCGAGATCGACTTTGCTTTTATCCTTTTCGGGATCGATAAAATAAGTACCAGCTGAACACGGGAATCGATGTAATTGAAATTTCATATTCATTTAGAAAATATATTGGTTTTTAACTGTTTTTATTTCTATATACACCATTATATACAACAAGCTACAGATAGGGAATTTTGACAATCGATGCCTGTGTATGCGATGGGTTTAGTAAATTAGATATTTCGAAAATTGAGACGTCCGTGAGATAGATGGTAGCTTAATATCTTTTAAAATTAAGTTGAGAAATACATATGTGTGTATGTCTGTGTATATACATAGATGCCGTAGAGGCGCAATGGCCCAGTGGTTAGGGCAGCGGACTCGCAGTCATAGGATCGCGGTTTCGATTCCCAGACCAGGCGTTGTGAGTGTCTATTGAGCGAAAACACCTAAAAGCTCCACGAGGCTCCGGCAGGAGATGGTGGCGAACCCTGCCGTACTCTTTCACCACAACTTTCTCTCACTCTTACTTCCTGTTTCTGTTGTGCCTGTAATTCAAAGGGTCAGCCTTGTCACACTGTGTCACGCTGAATATCCCCGAGAACTACGTTAAGGGTACACGTGTCTGGAGTGCTCAGCCACTTGCACGTTAATTTCACGAGCAGGCTGTTCCGTTTAATCGGATCAACTGGAACCTTCGACGTCGTAAGCGACGGAGTGCCAACACACACATACATAGATGCCACACAGACATTTTCTGCTGATGAACTAACGCTATATTCTGGTAATATGATCAGCATCAACTGACAATTAGAACTAGTCACAACATTCTCACGAGATATAGGAATGGTGTTTGGGCAAGATAAATAGACCTTGATCAGCAAAAAATACATAAGTTTGACAGATTCCCAATTCTATTCAGAACAACGTACTACTCGTCATGTGTGAACACGTTTGTAGGGCGAGAGATCGAGGTAAAACAGTGATAGGTAAGTAGGTAGAGAGATGGATAGATGGATAGAAAGATCTAGTTAGATAGATAAATAGACAAACAGATAGACAAGCAAGCAGACATATAGATAGATAGATGGAAGGATAGATAGATGAATAGATAGATAGATACATAGATGGCCAGATAGACATATAGGTGGATAGATAGACAGATAGATAAATCGATAGAGACAGAAAAATAGACAGACAGATAGACAGATAGATAGACAAATAAACAGACAGACAGACAGATAAATAGATAGATAAATAGATACAGATGAACAAATATATTGATAGACAAATAGATAGATAGACAGAGAGACAGACAGTCAGACAGACATACACACATTAATTGATAGATAGAAAGATAGATAGATGGTATTTCTTACTATGTTGAAAGTTACTAGTTAAAATTTTATTTTAAAAAAATTGAATGTTTAATCGCAAGTCTTCTCAAAAGCAATTCAAAATATGGTAATTTATCATTTTCTTTCCATTTTCAAATATATTTCTTTTAAAAGAATCTTTTTCCATTTTCGAAAGTGGTAGCTTAATATCTTTTAAAATCAAGTTGAGAAATACATATGTGTGTATGTCTGTGTCTATACATAGATGCCACACAGACATTTTCTGCTGATGAACCAACATTATATTCTGGTAATATGATCAATATCAATTGATAATTAGAACTAGTCACAACATTCTCACGAGATATAGGAATGGTGTCTGGGCAAGATGAATGCTCAAACATACATGATAGTCAACCGAAGAAAGATAGTCGACGAGACGGACAATAAGTATTAAAACGGCTTGTTTAGCTCCACAATGTCTAATGATGAAAGCTACTTGGAATCAGTGAGAATGTTGCATAGGTTGGTGCTGTGACTTGTTGTCGGCACTCCGTCGCTTACGACGACGAGGGTTCCAGTTGATCCGATCAACGGAACAGCCTGCTCGTGAAATTAACGTGCAAGTGGCTGAGCACTCCAAAGACACGTGTACCCTTAACGTAGTTCTTAGGGACATACAGCGTGACACAGTGTGACAAGGCTGACCCTTTGAATTACAGGCACAACAGAAACAGGAAACAAGAGTGAGAGAAAGTTGTGGTGGAAGAGTACAGCAGGGTTCGCCACCAATCCCCTGCCGGAGCCTCAGGTGTTTTCGCTCAATAAACACTCACAACGCCCGGTCTGGGAATCGAAACCGCGAACCTATAACCGCGAGTCCGCTGCCCTAACCACTGGGCCATTGCGCCTCCACGGTGCTGTGACTAAAGCCAGGATAACAAAAGAGTTCTTCTGTAGACTCCGAAAAATATGGAACTCAGAGCCGTCTGCATTCAACAAGACCATATCTGACAATGTTTTTGCAGTGCCAGTTCTAGTGCCAACATTTGGGACATTGGACTGGACACTCGACGAGATACGCAACCTGGACATCAAAACCAGAAAGATACTACCACTGGAAACTTCCACGTTAGCAGCAAACAGCGATAGGATTTATGTGAGACGAAGTAATTGCGGTAGAGGTATAAGGTAAGTTCAAACAACCTTTGAATGTCGCATTGTATCATTCAGACAGCATCTGCTGAACAGTCAAGAAAGTCAGAAAACAGGATTTGGAGGCTGTCATTTTGTACGTCACTGCACCTGTTGTCCACTGTAAACAAATGACGGACTTCTGCTTTACGCTCGCCATATAACTCCTCATAACATTTTTTATTTTTTGAAATTTTCAGAAGATTTTTGCGAATTTGGATTCTACATACGGGAATTCATACGATTATGCAAAAACCAAAACAAAATTTGGAGGGGCGGGCGTGATTTAAGGCCTATTTAGCTGTTATTTTTAGAACATAACACCACCTTAATGAATAGAATATATTTGTCAACACGTGTTTTCTCGCTTGGCTTGTTACTATGGAAACAGGCATGAATGTATCTGTGACTTACGATTGGCTAAAATTACCCCAAATTTGCAAATTTTAAAAGCTATTAACTCTTTATAGATTTATGGCGAAAATGAATTTCAAGGTATTGATTAGCATATAAGACCATATCATTACACCAAATATGAAATCAATTCGAGCAGGAATTGAAAAGATTGAAATTGGCAGCTAAACAGCAAAAAAAATCAACGGTTACCACCACCACCAAAACCACCGCCACCACCGCCGCCGCCGCCGCCAGCAACAACACCAACATCGCAACTGCCACCACTACCACCACTACTACACCCACCGCCACCAACATCGCAACCACCATCACTATCACCACCAGCACCACCAACACCATTATCACCACTTCTGCCGCCGCCGCCACCTCTAACATTTGGAGTATCTTGTTCCACCATCGTCTTCACCACTATTATTGCTGTCACAACGTCACCAATATAATCAACATTACACCACCACCACCGCCACCGCCACCACCACCACCACTGCCGGCACCTCACCATGTCCCCGTACTAACACATTAAATATTATTATCACATTAATATTATCATCACGAAGGCATTGATTACCACTACCACCACAACCACCACCGCCACCATCACAATTATCACCACACCCATATCTACTACGATTACCAACGCTACAGCCACCACAACACCATACACCATCACCACCACTAGTAAGACTACTATTACTACTGAAAATATTGATAATAATAATACTATCACCGAAATAGTCACCACCACTACCACCACCACCACTACCACTACCACCACCACCACCACTACCACTACCACCACGACTATTACCATAGCAATAACTTCGCCACCACCCACAATAACAGCGACAACAAGATATCGATATCTGTACCTGTAGGACAACTACCACCACCACAACCACCACCACAACCACCACCACCACCACCACCACCGCCGCCGCCGCCGCCGCCACACTGACACCCGAGCAACGAAGCCAATTTTACAATCTACATAGTTCAACACGAGTTAAATCTCTGCATCAGACGTCGTCGAGAGGCGGGTGGTGAATCGGGGGAAAACAACAAAGAACACAGGAAAAGTAGCAAGACAAACGACAACAACAAAAAGCTAAAAAGAAAGGAAGAAAAAAAAGGAGGGGGAAACATGGAAGGTGCCGTAAACAATGCGTACACATCCGATGGCACCGAAACGGTGACTCACAATGGTATGGAAGACAGTTTCAGACAAAGGTTTTCTGCCATGACTTTAGCGTGGAGGTCGATCGACGTCTTCACTACGTCGCGTACAAAATGTTGGACTTGGAAGGGGAATACCGCAACAGAAGACCAGGGCAGAAAGCACATTCTCCGGAATGGTAAGTTCATTTAATTCATTCAAAGCAGAAGTTCTCAACCATTCTTTTTTTCTTATCTACGGACCCCTTTGATTACTATTTTATTTTGGTAGACCCCTTTGACTAATATTTTATTTTGGTGGACCCCAATAGCCATTGGATGTTTAGAAACTAGTTTTTCGAAGCTTTTTTTTCCAAATAGGCGCAGGAGAGGCTGTGTGGTAAGTAGCTTGCTTACCAACCACATGGCTCCTGGTTCAGTCCCACTGCGTGGCACCTTGGGCAAGTGTCTTCTACCATAAGCCTCGGGCCGACCAAAGCCTTGTGAGTGAATTTGGTAGACGGAAACTGAAAGAAGCCCGTCGTATATATGTATATATATATATATATATGTATGT
>NC_142954.1:21818784-21831284 GCF_046866305.1 Octopus bimaculoides | reverse complement strand
CCATGTCATATGCTTTCCTGTAGTCCATCCATGCCATCGCCAAATTTTTGTCTCTTCTTGCAGTCAGCCAGGATAGTCTTATCGATTAGTAATTGATCCTTCGTTCCTCTGCTCTTACGTCTACACCCCTTTTGTTCCACTGGTAGTAGGTCGTTCTCATCTAGGAACTTATAGATGCTGTTCGATATGATGGCCGTCATCAATTTCAACATCAGTGGCAAACAAGATATTGATCGGAAATTTCCAACCGCATTCCCTTTACTTGGGTCCTTCTGGCATAGTACCGTTCTTCCTATTGTACCAGGCCGGTACTTGGACGTCATTACTCAGTATTTCGTCCAACTGTCTCGCAATTCTCCTGTGTAGAGCTGTCAAGTTTTTAAGCCAAAAGCCCTGCCTGAACCCCATCTGTGCCAGGCGCTTTCCAGTTCTCTAATCATCTCCTCGGCTATTCTCAGATCCTTCTGCTGATAGTCTCCACTCACCTCTTTGAGTGTCTTTAACCACCCTGCTTCAGTTTCGTGTTGTTTCTCCAGAGACCATATTGTTTTCCCAGAATCTTTTGCTTTCTTCCGCATCCGGCACGGCTTTTCCACCTTTTTCTTTCCCATCCAATTCCTGACTCGTTTATGATTTTGTTCGTTAAGTCTGTTTAATCTGTATTGCTCAATTCTCTGTTCATATCTCTTTAGGTTTTGTGCTTTAGCTTTCTGCCTCTGTTTTAATTCCTCAATCACAACGTTGATTCCCTTTCTCTTCACCCTATACTTCACTTCTAGCTCAACATATTTCTCTCGCGGAGTTTCATTACTTTTTTTCCTGTTCCAGAATATTAATATGTTTTCTGGTATCATTATTATTATTATTATTATTATTATTATTATTATTGAGTGAGAGAGCAGAGCATGCTAGCAAAGTGACACCAGGGTAAAATATACGAAGCCCATTATACCCATCATGACTACCCGTCTGATAAGGGTACACCAGGCACGTGCATCACAACCATATGTGGACGACATGACGATCTCATATCAAGATAAACATCATCATCATCATCATCATCATCGTCATTATTATTATTGGTTGATATCTTCATATATTTTAATGAAGCAATTTTGCGAGATTTGTTTTGCAATGCTGTGACTTTCTTATCAATATAATTGTTTGTCATTTTGCTAACGTCATTATCCTTCTTCTCTACTTCTCCTCTCCCTCCTTTCAACCTCCACCTTCTCCACGACGACGACGACGATGGTCACCACCACCACCACCACCACCACAACCACCACCACCACGACCACCAACCACCACCACGACCACCAACCACGACCACCAACCACCACCACCACCACCACCACCACCAACCACCACCACCACCACAACTACCACCACCACCACCACCACCACCACCAACCACCACCACCACCACCACCACCACCACCACCACCACCACCACCACCACCATCATCATTGTCATCACTGTCATCTCCTACTCTTACTCGTCTTCTCTTCTCCTTTTCGTCTTCTTTCTCTTATTCTTTCCCTCGTCACGCCCCAACTCCCCTTAACCCCCTTTAACAATAATAATAGGGATTTCAGATTTTTTTGCTACAAGGGTAGCTGGAGGAGGGGGTTAAGTTGAGTACATGATGCAGTAGAAATTTGCCTGAAACAACCAAATGTTGGACAACAACAGCCACAACAACAACAACAATAATTTCAGATTTTTTGCCACAAGGTCACTTTGGAGGAGGTCGAAATGAGTCGTTTACATCGACCCCAGTGTTCAATCGGTACTTATTTTATCGATTCCGCAAGGATGAAAGGCAAAGTCGACCTCGGCAGAATTTGAACTCAAAACGTTAAGACGGACGAAATGCCGCTAAGCATTTCGCCCTTAATGCTAACGATTCTGCCAGCTCGCCGCCTTAATAATAATGATAATAATAATAATAATAATAATGATAATGTGTCCCACTTAGTAAGTGGAACAGAGAGCCTTGCACAATAAGAATACAAGCAACGCCACGATAAAGTGTGTGTGTATCTTCATTGGCTCTTATGCCGTAAATACCAATATGAAGTAACAGAGAACTGGTATGAGTATGTTCCAAGTAAAGTTATGCAGGAGGATGGAAAAGTAATGATACTCTGGGACTATGATTTTCAGACGGATCGTGTAATCGAAATCCGTCGGTCAGATATTGTCATACTGAATAAGAGAGACAAATACAGTTAGATCATTGATGTAGCTATACCAAATAACATGAATGTTGTGAGTAAAGAGGTTGAAAAAAAAAATCACTAAGTACTCCGAAATGAAAGTGGAAATGGCAAGACTGTATGGAATACGAGAGGGTAATGTAAAAGCGATACCAGTGGTGATCGGAGCGTTGGGTTAAATCCCATTGAAACTTCAAAAATTTTTATGGCAACTGGAAATTCTATGCAAGATTGATGTCTTGCAAAAAATGCAGGCTTATTGGGTACAGCACACATCTTTAGGAAAATATTATCTGTCTCAGGTCCTTGTTGGGATTTGACTGATGACTAAAGACTACGGTGTATTTTTACCTACACTGTGTTACGAAGGAAAAATAATAATAATAATAATAATAATAATAATAATAATAATAATAATAATAATAATAATAATAAATGCCCGGATGCATTACCAGGCAGTGGCTCTCATGGCTTCTGATCTTAATTGATTGGAAGTGTTATCATGTACATTGTTTTGTCTTGGTATAAAAGATGGGTTACAGCAAATATTCTGCTTAATACCACAGATTTGCTTGTCAGTTGTTTGACCTCAACCAGTTGAGCATGTCCCTTGGTGGCTGACGATATGTGCATCTCTGATCACGAGCAGAAGTAGTGGGGAAGCATCATAGCCATGTGTTGAGAGGAATTCTTTGGGGTTTGGATAATTCACCTCTGAAAACATGGGTGTTTTGCTCAACGTCTTTAAACAAACCTTATCCAGGTACCTTTTGAGCGGGATGGGCTACTCGACCTGAAGAAAATTCTAACTGGGCCCCACCTGCGAGGTCATGTGCTGTTAATCTTGATATTAGATCACTATGTCGCGCACATATGGTTGTGACTAATGTGCCTGGTGTACCCTTATCAGACGGGTAGTCTTGATGGGTATAATGGGCTTTGTATATTTTACCCCAGTGTCACTTCGATGGCATGCCCTGCTCTCGCACTCAATAATAATAATAATAATAATAATAATAATAATAATAATAATAATAATAATAATATTTATTACTACTTTAAACGATATATATAAATTATACTTATTAAAGTTTAATATCAGCACCGCATAAATATATCGCTAACACAATGCCCTAATGTATGTCACCCAACTACATTTACATAAAAGAACAAGTATAAACGGCATTCCTTAGGTTTAATAAGTAGATGCATGTTTACGCACAGATTAAAAAATATCGAGCAGGAATGCATTTTAAATAGCTGAATCATGTAATTTGATATTAGAAACTCATCCTATGCTATTGAAAATAAAATGCAATGAAATACCGATGATAGTAATCTGAGATTAAGTTGAAAGTAGGACAGGATTTCTAGCCTCTCTGGGCCCTCAGGTGTTATGATCATCCTAGAAATTCCTCTACTCCCGTCCTCTTGACGATAAGGACAATACGCAAATATATTCGAAATATCTAACAAAGAGAATGGATACCGGATCAATCGATAGCTAATACCAGATAAAAGGATTGAGTCCCTCAGAGACAAACCTGTCTGGGAGTCGAAAAGTATACTGATTATTTGATCCCTTCCCAAAACAGAGGTACGAAGGTTTTCATTAACAAAATAACTGCATGCATTAGCCATTCGTGCACACCATCTTCGTCTAGAACTGTTAAAACAGGACAAAAGTGGACTAGAGAAGACGTTCTAGGGGTCTGTTATACTGTAATGTATTTTTTAACAGGTAGATTTGTTCTTGTTAGCACTCCATCGGTTACGGCCACGAAGGTTCCAGTTGATCCGATCAACGGAACAGCCTGCTCGTGAAATTAACGTGCAAGTGGCTGAGCACTCCACAGACACGTGTACCCTTAACGTAGTTCTCGGGGATATTCAGCGTGACACAGTGTGACAAGGCTGACCCTTTTGAATTACAGGCACAACAGAAACAGGAAGTAAGAGTGAGAGAAAGTTGTGGTGAAAGAGTACAGCAGGGTTCGCCACCATTCCCTGGCGGGGCCTCGTGGAGCTTTTAGGTGTTTTCGCTCAATAAACACTCACAACTCCCGGTCTGGGAATCGAAACCGCGATCCTATGACCGCGAGTCCGCTGCCCTAACCACTGGGCCATTGCGCCTCCACAACAGGTAGATTAAATACAGAACAAACATGCGTAAATGGGAGGAAGAAAAACTCTATCAAAAGATCAAACATTGGTAGTAAGGATTTAGTTAATGTTTGCAGAAACATCATAAAGAAAAAGGCTGTCGACTGACCTGGACATCCAATAGATTCAGTTATATGCTCAGACCAATAATAATACAAATAAGGATGCAAATAACGATTTAAAAATCCCTTTATTGTGAAAATAGAACCTAGTACGACAGATAGTGGAGGCACATGGCCTAGTGGTCAGAGCAGCGGACTCGCGGTCGAGGGATCGCAAGTTCGAATCTCAGACCGGGTGATGTGTATATTTATGAGAGAAATACCTAAGCTTCACGCGGCTCCGGTAGAAGGTAATGGCGAAATTCTGCTGACTCTTTCGCCACAACTTTCTCTCACTCTTTCCTCGTGCACCAAGCAGCTCACCTACGACGGGCCGGTGTCCCGTCCAGGTGGGGAACCTATACGCCAATGAAACCGGGAAACCGGCCCTTATGAGCCAAGCATGGCTCGGGAAAGAACAAATGACTGAAACAAGTAAAAGAAAAGAATAATAGAATATATATATATATATATATATATATATATCAGAGTAAGCACATAAATGCAAAACAATGTGGAAAAAAATAGTACTCGAATACCAGAGGTAGAGTAATATGTTTTATTAAAAAACAGCAAAAAAAAAAAAAAAAAAAAATCATAAAAACTGTTACTCAGAGTTTCACGTTTCCGACGAACGGGAACGTGAAATTCTGTATAACAGTTTTTGTGATATTTTTGCTGCTTTTTACTAAGGTGTATATATATATATATATATATATATATAGTTTTAGGGAAAATAACCAATTTTCAAGAACTCATCGATGAAAATCCACTATCACATATAGAAAAATTAATAATTAAAAGCACAATAAATGAGTATAATATAAAGTAAAGTAAATATCATAAGATAAATATAATAATAATTATAATAATAATAATTGATAGTGGATTTTCATCGATGAGTTCTTGAAAATTGGTTATTTTTCCTAAAACTATATATTTTTTATATATACTTTATCTATAAAGCTCAATTTAATTTTAATTTTTTATAAATTGATTTTAATTGAGTTTTTTACCTGTAATTTTGGATTTTGTCCCTAATATTATTATTATATATATATATATATATATATATATATATATATATATAAAGGGAAATTTTTGTCTTCAGTACGATCGGTCTTGTACAGCACACAAGATCCTTCTCGATGGCTACAAGGAGGGCCACGTGGGTTGTGATCTTCACGATGGTGTCCGTCTATAGTCTCGTTATTATCATCATACTTTATCAGTGAGTGCTCTGTTTGTCATGTGATTGATATCAATATCAAGGTTGATATTTAGTACACGGCGCTATCTCCTCATACCCTCCTATCTTTTGTGTAACACAAATAGCAACCAATAAGATACAAGCAAACCAATGAATGGTGGATACATCGTTGTATTCAGGTACGTTCCTTCACTCGTTCCGAGTTCAGTTGCTGGCGAGAAAAATTTTGTCTTATTCTTCCAGGTATCTGTTAGGTACTGGGGATATTGTAATCGAATTACTCGTCCCCTCAAAAATACTGGTCTTTTGCCTGTCGCTACGTTCTGAGTTCAAATTCCGCCGAGGTCAACCTTGCCTTTCATCCTTTCGATAAATTAAGTACCAGTGAAACACTGGGGTCGATGTAATCGACTTATCCCTTTCGCAAAATGTCAGGCCTTATGCCTATAGTAGAAAGGATTGTTATAAGGCGGCGAGCTGGCAGAAACGTTAGCACCCCGGGCGAAATGCTTAGCGGTATTTCGTCTGCCGTTACGTTCTGAGTTCAAATTCCGCCGAGGTCGACTTTGCCTTTCATCCTTTCGGGGTCGATTAAATCAAGTACCAGTTACGCATTGGGGTCGATGTAAGGGACTTAATCCGTCTGTCTGTCCTTGTTTGTACCCTCTGTGTTTAGCCCCTTGAGGGCAATAAAGAAATAAGAAGGAGTCGTGAAGATTAACCTACCGATCTTCTTTAACCGGGAGGGCAAAGCAATTTTCCTATGTCTAGTGGCTGTAGAGAAAGAGGTGGTATGGTGAACCCGTTTGAAAGGGCTAAAGTCAGACACTTTCCTCTTTGGCCAATGCCTCATCAACTTTTTCAAGTTCCACTTGAAAAGGAAGATGAGAGTAGAGAGGGAAGTGCTGTCTCATGGCAAATTTGTTGAAAGATGGGTGACTGTTGGAAGAATGGCCAGTATGAACGGATCAATTCTGAGGATACACCTGTAAAAAAAAGCTAATATAAAAGAAGAAAGGGCTCTATACCCCTTTCCTATTTTCTGACCAGGGCTCCCGTGGCTTTTATAGGTTTTTCCACGTGTAAATTTTTTTACTTAAGATATTGCAGCTAAGGATAAAATTTGAATATTAAAAATTATTTGATTTTTATTTACAAAGTAACATAATAATTAAAAAAGTTACCAACATTTTGTTAAAATATTGGCACTCTAAAATACTTAAAAAAATGAGAGCTATAGCTTAAAGTTTTATGCAAAGTAGAATAGTATATATGGTAGGCAAATTCATTATGTAAAGAATAGGCATTGGGTCAAAACTAAAAATGTGAAGACTTGGCAATAACTTAGGCCATAACTCAAGCAAATTTTACTGCGAACTTGTTGTTTCAGGTAGATTTTACTGTAATATATAACTAATTTTTGTATTATTCTATTTATTGTACTAATTTTGTACTACTATTATTTTTTATAACCTATTTTCAGATTTTTAATTATTACTTAATAATTAAAAAAATGAATTTTTTAAAATGCAAAAAATATTTTGAGTTATTTTTTACTTTTAACAGAAGTAACAAGTAATAACAGATAGAAAAACTAACTTGTAATAAAATTTTTAGTTTTAATAGAAGCTAATATTTTCTAAATCTAAATATTTTATTTGAAATTTTATCCTTAGCTGCAATATTTTAAGTAAAAATTTTCTTGTTCTGTACTTTACCAGATGTAATAAGTTGCTCTGATCTTTCCCAAGTGTAATAACTTGTCCTGCACTTTTTCAGATTTATAATCTTAAGAATATTATTTCTCTTGCTTGCATTTTTCCATGTAGTATATATTAGATAAGTCTTAATTAAATAATTTCTGAAAATATGTTTTGAAATGACTCGGGATATTGTGCGAATATATAAAGTTATTACGAAAACTCTCGATGCATTCATAATATTTGAAGAAAGATTTTCTTAAAACTTATAAACTTTAAAAAATAAATCTTAGAAAAATAGACTGACACGAGCCTTTTGGAAGGTTCGTGTTGCTGATCTTGTTGCACCAGAACAATTTTCATTATAATTATGGCCGAGTTCCAACCCGGGTTATTGCAACAAAACATCCCGTTAAAATAACGTCTGTTCCGCAAATTTCCTTGTCAGTATGTGTATACAGAAGCAGAAAATTAAGGGATGCAGCTTCATTATTATAGAAGATGAATAACAAATATCAGATGCGAAAAGAAACAAATGCATAATACAACGGGAAAAAGTATTAAATGTAATCGTGAGCAGATACGGATATAAAAACGCCCACGCTTAGGTTGTATGGCGCATATACACACGCTCGAACAAACTTACACGAAGATATAAGCTTACGCACACGCGCAAATATATATATATATATATATATATATATATATATATATATATATATATATATATTTCGTTTTTGGATTTGGTTTGCAAGATTTTTTATGTGGTTTCGTGTGTTGAAGCATATTCTGTTGTGTCTGGGGAGAGTCATTTTCTTATTGTGCCTTAAAATTTAACACACTCACCGTTAAAATTTCCACTTATTTCTTGTTTTTATTTTCCTAAAATTTTCGTTGCGTCTTGCAACCTTTTCAATAGTCTTGACTCTCAGAGAGTCAAGACTATTGAAAAGGTTGCAAGACGCAACGAAAATTTTAGGAAAATAAAAACAAGAAATAAGTGGAAATTTTAACGGTGAGTGTGTTAAATTTTAAGGCACAATAAGAAAATGACTCTCCCCAGACACAACAGTATATATGTATATATATATATATATATATATATATATATATATATATATATATATATATATATACACAACGGGCTTCTTTCAGTTTCCGTCTACCAAATCTAGTCAGAAGGTTTTGGTTGGCCCGAGGCTAGGTGCCACGCAGTGGGACTGTACTCGGAACCATGTGGTCGGTAAGCAAACTTCTTACCACATTAGGATTGTCCCTCGGTTAACACGGAACTCTGATATTCTTATAGCTATCACACAGCCATGCGCATGCTCGTAGGCACAAGCAGGTGCGCATACACATAGGTACATGACATGCATGCTCTCACGCTGTTTTTGTGCCCTTCTATTTATCAATCCATTCACCCATCAATTTTCCTATCTATGCATCCATCAATCCATCTATCGATTCGTCCGTCTGTCTGTTTATTTGTCTATCCATCTCTTCATCTCTCCCTCCCTCTCGCTATCTATCTATCTACCTCTCACCCCGTCTATCTTCCCCCGTCTCTTTCTCTGTCTATTTCTATCTACCTCCCATCTTTGCCACTATCACCAGCGTCTTTCTCCGCATTTATTGATTGATCCCCGTGATGTCATTAATCACGGTTCTAATGAAGACGTAGAGTGCTTCTGCACTTTTTTCGCTGCTGAACCTTGGAATCCCGCCCATTAGCACAAAGACAAATAAACATACAGAAAACCATACCTAGACACACGTAAGATACACACACACACACACATGTATATATATATATATATATATATATATATATATATATATATATATATATATATATATATATATATATATATATATATATGTAGATATATATATATATATATATATGTAGATATATATATATGTAGATATATATATATGTAGATATATATATATATATATGTAGATATATATATATATATGTAGATATATATATATATATGTAGATATATATATGTAGATATATATATATATATGTAGATATATATATATGTGTAGATATATATATATATGTAGATATATATATATATGTAGATAGATATATATATATGTAGATATATATATATATGTAGATATATATATATATGTAGATATATATATATATATATATATATATATATATATATATATATATATATACAAGAATAAGGGCAGAGAATCGTCAATTAATAATAGAATTAATAATTAACAATTTTGCCAAGTAGTTCAGTATGAAAAAAACCTTTATCGGTAAAACTATTTATCATCATAAATATACAGGGATTAGCAATTGAGTTGCTTCTCCAACATACTGAAAATTTAGAAATAGCAGTCAAAGAACTACTGATTCCAAACTACAAATTTTTCTCTAAAGCGGATGGCGATATTTATGGCACACATAGCCGATGAATTCGTAAGTGCCTTTCTTATCGTTGATTTTTGGTGTCGCATGGCCAAAAGTTACCGTGAATTTTTTTTTAGAGACACTTTCAAATTTATCAGAATATTTGGGCTGAAGATTGGAATAGTGAAATTTCCATTCACTTAACCATGAAACGATTCGTATCCAATTAACTAAAGACTTGTTTTGTTTACGCTTTTCCCTCCGGTTTTTTGTTCTATGTGTGCCATAAATATCGCCATCCGCTTTAGAGAAAAATTTGTAGTTTGGAATCAGTAGTTCTTTGACTGCTATTTCTAAATTTTCAGTATGTTGGAGAAGCAACTCAATTGCTAATCCCTGTATATTTATGATGATATATATATATATATGTAGATATATATACATACACACACAAATGTACTTATGGATATGCAAACACACATATTATGCATACATATAATACACATACACGCTCACACACGTTCACATACAGTCCCGCACACATGTCTACACATACACACATATACTTGTGTGTGTGTGTATATATATATATATATATATATATATATATATATATATATATATATATAGAGAGAGAGAGAGAGAGAGAGAGAGAGAGAGAGAGAGGGAGAGAAAGAGAGGGAGATAATGATGTAAATAAACGAAGAAATACGCTTGAGTTTGATATATAAAATATACATACATATTTACATGCAAATATGTATGGGGATATATATATATATATATATATATATATATATATATATATATAGAGAGAGAGAGAGAGAGAGAGAGAGAAACAAAACCTGAAAATATTCAGAAGATGAACTTTCGTGTATAAGCATATATTTACACAACAGATTTACATGGAGTGCAAGAAATAAAGAAAGCTAATGAGAGAGGACATGGTATTTGATTTTCCACAAAGTAGTCATCCTCTTTCCTTCCCTTTTCGTTTCTTACACAATATTGGATGGACGCTGATTCTCCCGAGTTCTTCCATCCCTTGTCGAGTTTTGTTTTTCGGTGTGGTCGACGGTTTAGAGTCGCCGACGATCCGAACACGAGACGGCTTGGACTGGGTTATATGTTACCGGTTGCACACAAGAGCGACTTGACAATCTTTATCTCCAAGTTCGGAGATAAACATCTATGTCATACATTGAAATGTGTGAAGGCAGTTTCAAAATTAGTTCCTAAAATCGGAAGTCCATTGTTTGATTACAGTACAGCATTGTCACGCGACAAACGGTAATTTGAAAGATAAGATTATTAATCTAATATAATCTGGTCTATACTATACTTTAGCAAAAATAAACTCGTTAGTCTACATTCTGTAGCCTTTGAAAAATATATAATCCTATTTAACCCAAGTCCTTAGATAAGTCAGGTCAGGTCTGGTGGGTATGCGTTGTTGCAGCTTTCACCATTTGTTGATATATTCCCGGGTTCTTCCGGGTGGCCCGTCAAGATAGGGTCTCAGTCACTCTTCATTTGCCGTGACCATGTAGCATGTGGTCGACCAACACACGCCGTCAACCCAACCAAATCCCCAGTGAAGGGTCTAACTTGGGAAATAGAGCCACATGGCCATACAGTCCGAACTGGTTCTCCCAAATCATAGATGCACCCCAGTTTCTGAGTAGAGTCGTTGGGTTACCTTGAATAAAATTAAAGTTCATTTGAGAATTACGCCATGAGCATAATTCAGTCTATCAAATTTCAACAGATCTATTAAACCAGCCAGGCGAAAAAAATAGGGACCAGCAAGTATGCACTACTGTTGTTGTTGGCACTCCGTCGCTTACGACGTCGAGGGTTCCAGTTGATCCGATCAACGGAACAGCCTTCTCGTGAAATTAACATGCAAGTGGCTGAGCACTCCACAGACACGTGTACCCTTAACGTAGTTCTCGGGGATATTCAGCGTGACACAGTGTGACAAGGCTGGCCCTTTGAAATACAGGTACAACAGAAACAGGAAGTAAGAGTGAGAGAAAGTTGTGGTGAAAGAGTACAGCAGGGTTTTGCCACCATCCCCTGGCGGAGCCTCGTGGAGCTTTTAGGTGTTTTCGCTCAATAAACACTCATAACGCCCGGTCTGGGAATCGAAACCGCGATCCTATGACCGCGAGTCCGTTGCCCTAACCACTGAACCATTGCGCCTCCACTATGCACTACAAAGGAGTGTAGATACAATAAAGTACACACACACACACACACACACACACACACACACACACACACACACGAGTGTGTGTATATTTGTGCGTGTGCAGATGTTTGTATTTTGATATGTTCGCCATAATATATAAATAAAAAAATAAATAGATAAATAAATAAGGCGAGCTGGCAGAATCGCTGGGCGAAATGTTTAGCGGTGTTTCGTCTGTTGGTACATTCTGAGTTCATATTCTGCCGGGGTTGACTTTGCCTTTCATCGTTTTTCTGGTCGATGAAATAAGTACCAGTTTCGCACTGGGGATCGATGTAATCGACTTATCCCCTCCTTGAAAATTTCAGGCCTTGTACTCATACCTGAAGGATATATATATATATATAACGATAAGTATATTTGCCACTTAAATGCGGCTAACCACTAAGGGTGAGTGCTACTGTAGCTTGTAGCCCCAGGAGGACACCTCCTCCAGCTGGTTATTGACACACTTTCTGTGCCCTAT
>NC_142954.1:21801284-21813784 GCF_046866305.1 Octopus bimaculoides | reverse complement strand
CATCTTCCTGACTCTAATTTCTTCAATTTCATATTCACACACGGCGAATGGCCGGTTTAAGCTTGGAAGTATATAATAATACTACCAATACTATTGGGTAATTCTGAAGGTGGACGAGCTCTAACGCGTTCCTAACGGAATACAACATAACTAAATACACGTACACACAGACATGCACACGCGTACGCATACACACATGAATGCACATATACCTCCACACACACAGCCCCACGCACATATACACATATACACACTGCATACACACACACGCATGCACACACAGATGAAAGCACATATACCGCCACACACACAACACACACATACATACACATATACATATACAGAGAAAGAGAGAGAGAGAGAGTGGGACGCTCACACACACACATACCCACACATACACATACCCATACACATGTCCACATACACACACACACACATACATTCCCACTCCGTTTACGTACATATGCCAACACACACACACGTCAACACCCACCTGTTCACACACCTGTGAGACTGCCACTCAAACACCCCGACTACTACCGACCATATCATCTACGCACGTGTGCAAAACACACGCAACTACCCACACATAAACCTGTCACTACTACCACATTAACAGGCACACACATTTCACTCACATAAACACATGTAGACAGTGATAATCACACACACACGCACACACAAACGCTACCACGTAACACGCTACCGCGTAACACGCTACCGCGTAACACGCTACCACGTAACACGCTACCACGTAACACGCTACCACGTAACACGCTACCACGTAACACGCTACCGCGTAACACGCTACCGCGTAACACGCTACCGCGTAACACGCTACCACGCACCCAAACGCACTAAGTTACTGCCACACAAACACACTACCATACACACACAGTATCACACACATGCCACTACCACTACACGCGCACACACCCACACATACACACAGATACTAGCCATTCTTCACAGTCTCCTGTCCCAGAAAGTATTTTCTCTTTGTCCATCTACTTCCGGTCACTCCAAAATGAAACTACCCGTGGACTGTTGGCAATTTTTTTCCTCCTTGCTTTTGTTTTGTACTTTTCTATCTCTCCAGTTTCAGAAGAAGAGCTTTGCTCAAGACATAAAACAACC
Organism: Octopus bimaculoides; assembly: GCF_046866305.1. NCBI lineage: Eukaryota > Metazoa > Mollusca > Cephalopoda > Octopoda > Octopodidae > Octopus > Octopus bimaculoides. Next base: position 21,812,647 of record NC_142954.1, on the reverse strand, counting down.
ACTGTCTTCCCTTCTCTGAGTGTCTTATTAATACTTTGCATGTACCACGTCCTCACGTTGTTGTTTTTTCTTGTCTTTTTCCCGTTTTTTATAACGCGTACGCACACACACACACACACACACACACACACACACACACACACACACACACACACACACACACACACACACACACACAAAACAAAGTTATTTTATTCCACACGGGTAGGAATAAATGAAAAATAGAAGTTGAAAAATTGCACTGAGAATAGTTTAAAATATTTTTTTAATTATTATATTTAGATTTAACCAGTTTCACAGCTTTTTACACTGATTTTCAAAAATTTGAAATAGAAAGACGTGGCTTATGTCGCACGGATAAACAAAGAGAATACTTTCATACAAAAATACAAACCCAGATTTAACAAACTTTTGCAAAGTACACACACAAAATTTATTCTGTCACTTATGAGGAAGCTATACCGCTAACAACCTAAACTTTAGCGATTTGACTACATACAAACGACTCCTGTTTACTCTCTTAATTTGGAGTGCCTTGATTTTAACTAAACATGTTCACGCAACCGCATCGGCCTTCATTTCAGGCGCAAAATATACTGCCACGTGACACTAAAGCACGGGCATAGAGGGGAAACGCACAGAAGTTTCTAAACTTAGTCATGTGCTCATTCTCTACGAACACGTGACAGAAACATTCAGATCATTGATTGATTAGTACTACCACAAGACCTGTTCAGTCAACCGTGTTAGCTTTAACTTAGGACGCTAAACATTGTCACTTGATACTAACACACCGACGTAGGGGGAACCTACAAAAAGTAGTGAAATTGTACACCTTTCCCGGTAAAAAGTGGTAGTAGCCAACCGTAGGAGTGGCTGCGTGGTAAGTAGCTTGCTTACGAACCACATGATTCCGGGTTCAGTCTCACTGCGTGGCACCTTGGGCAAGTGTCTTCTACTATAGCTTCAGGCCGACCAAAGCCTTGTGAGTGGATTTGGTAGACGGAAACTTACGACGTCGAGGGTTCCAGTCGATCCGATCAACGGAACAGCCTGCTCCTGAAATTAACGTGCAAGTGGCTGAGCACTCCACAGACACGTGTACCCTTAACGTAGTTCTCGGGGATATTCAGCGTGACACAGTGTGACAAGGCTGACCCTTTGAATTACAGGCACAACAGAAACAGGAAGTACGAGTGAGAGAAAGTTGTGGTAGAAGAGTACAGCAGGGTTCGCCACCATCCCCTGCCGGAGCCTCGTGGAGCTTTAGGTGTTTTTCGCTCAATAAACACTCACAACGCCCGGTCTGGGAATCGAAACCGCGATCCTATGACCGCGAGTCCGCTGCCCTAACCACTGGGCCATTGCGCCTCCACACACACTACCATACACACACAGTATCACACACATACCACTACCACTATACGCCCCCCCCACACATACACACAGATACGAGCCATTCTTCACAGTCTCCTGTCCCACAAAGCACTTTCTCTTTGTCCATCTACTTCCGTTTAGTACTGTTACTATGTGAATTTCTTTCTGACATTTAAAACCAGCTACTTTAGCTTGTTGCAAGATCAGCGACTGATAATTGCATCTTTGTTTATATATTGCGAGCAAGGACTACTAGCTGCCATCTCTAGCAGGAAAACGTCCACTACTGAGGACAAGAGGGCACCCAGAAACCGGTCAACTGGTTTTGCTTTCCTGGAGCGGGAGTGGTTCGCTCCCTTGCTCACAATAAAACAGACACAGGTCTTGTGTCATTATACAGCGGGAAAAGATGTATTCATGGGGTTAAAATATAGTAACATTTGTTCTGCATAGAACAGTCACGTAAAAGTGGTAACAGTCTTTGGTCTTTATTGTATGTATGTATATATATATATATATATATATATATATATATATATATATATATATATACATAAGTTAGAAAAGAAAAGGACAAAAAACAACAAAAACAACAACGCGAGGACGTGATACAAATATTGTGTTACTGGACGTTCGGGAAAGGAAAGAAAGAGAATTTGACGTTTCGAGCGGAGCTCTTCGTCGGAAATATAGGAAAGTCCAAAGAAGGGAAGACGGAAGAAAAAATCGCCAACTATATCCACGAGGTTACATTGTGGTTATATATATATATATATATATATATATATATATATATATATATATATATATATATATATATATACATACGACGGGTTTCTTTCAGTTTCCGTCTACTACATCCTCTCAGAAGGTTTTGGTCTGCCCGAGGATAGAGTAGAAGACACTTGCCCAAGGCGCCACGCCGTGAGACTAAACCTGGAGCTATCTTGTTGGGAAGCAAAGTTTTTACCTCACAACCACGGTTGCGCCTTATATATATATATATATATATATATATATATATATATATATATATATATATATATATTAAATTCAAATTACGACAAACGTAAACAAACAAACGAAGTTTGCTTTTAGAGGCGTTGAGATGTCTTAGAAAGTTAAAGAAGTGATTTTAAATTCTCAATTGCACGATAATGCTAATAATATAGCCTGAACAGGATAAACTATCCCTATTTTTCAGAAAAAAGTGTAGGTGGTTAGCTGTTGACTCGAACTCACATCCCCGTGATTACGCGTCACGATGCTCATATATATATATATATATATATATATATATATATATATGATAGATCAGGATTCAAGTGAATCAGGTACTTAAATGATAAGGCACCGGATCGGGTTGGAAAGCAAAAGGTGCACTCAACAAAAATAGGGGAATACATACGTAGATACCAAATTACAGGCAGGAAGCTATTTAGGTTATATATACGATTAACCGTACCCGACTGAGTATATCAACAGCCCTGGGGCTAATCAAGTAACACACATTGTACTAAATTCACAGTCCATAATATACTTCGGATCTACACAAGGATCACGTTCCGAGAGAGGTGAATAATAAAGGAATAAATAGCAACAGATGGATATTGTATCTATTCACTACAGCTGTTTCCAACGAATTTATTAATTGATTAATGGAGACATTACTTCATTAGGCAAGAACTATTTTCATCACGTGTATACATGGACTACAGCATTCAAAAACATTCAAAATCCAACAGGATGTACATCTCTGTGATCCTATGAGCCTTGTTGCTCACAGAATGAATTCAGTTTGGTAGCACTATAGGAGAAAATAACGCGATGTCGTGTGTGGGTAGGAGGGTAACGAAGATTTATAGCAATGAAGGAGGTTAGTGGCTCAGGCGGGAGTCAGCTAGCGAAGCATCTCACCCCTACAACTAAGAGTTAACTTCTTTTATCTTTAAATTCTATGAGTGGCTGCGTGGTAAGTAGCTTGCTTACTAACCACATGGTTCCGGGTTCAGTCCCACTGCGTGGCACATTTGGCAAGTGTCTTCTACTATAGCCTCGGGCCGACCAAAGCCCTGTGAGTGGATTTGGTAGACGGAAACTGAAAGAAGCCCGTCGTATATATATATATATATATATATATATATATATATATAGCAAACGCACGCACACACACGTACACAGCAACGCACATATACACAACATACACATACACACAAACACACACGCACGCACAAAAAGATACACATACACACACGCGCACGTACAAAATACACACACACACGTACACGTACCCAACACCTACAACCCCACACAAACACACACACGAACACACACATACTCAAAAACTGCCTGCTGACCCTCCACTAACTATTGTTCATAAGCACCCACTAACTATTCCTGCTACTAATTCCTTCCACTACGTCACACACACACACACACAAACACACATACACACTAACAGATAGACCACCAAACCATGTACACACACACACACACACACACACACATACATACGCACACACACGTTCTGTTATCACACACACACTCGCAGACTCTCGCGCACGCACAGATATTCACCTCCGTTTTTCACTCTCCTGTCTTAGAAAGAACTTTTCCCCCGCCACCTCCTCTTCCGGTCCTTTCACAATGTAACCTCGTGGGCATCGGTCCCATTTTCCTCTTCCTCCGTTTTGCCATTCTCCGAACTTTCTGTCTTTCCGACGAAGGGCTCCGCCCGAAACGTCATACTCTCTCTCCTTCCTTTCCCGAGCGTCCAATAACACTATCCGTATCACGTCCTCACTTTGTTGTTTTTTTGTTATTGTTTTTTGTGTTTTTTTGAACATATATATATATATATATATATATATATATATATATATATAATATATATATATATATATATATATATATATATATATATATATATATATATATATATATATATATATATATAACATACATAAATAAGAGGAATGACCAGCAAAAGTGGACTCCTATATGCTAGAAATAGATGCCGAATCATCTAACCACGAAGAATATGTTCTCAGTAAAAATTTAGCGACACAACAGACTGTAAAAGGGCAAGACAAATGAAAAAATAGTAAATAAAAAAAACGATTATATATATATATATATATATATATATATATATATATATATATATATGTGTGTGTGTATGTGTGTATATGTGTGTGTGTGTGTGTGTGTATGTGTGTGTGTGTCTGTGTTTGTTCCCCCACCATCGCTTGACAACCGATGCTGGCGTGTTTAAGTCCCCCGTAACTTAGCGGTTCGGCAAAAGAGACCGATAGCATAAGTACTAGGCTTACAAAAAATGAGTCCTGGGGGTCGATTTTCTCGACTAAAGGCGGTGCTCCAGCATGGCCGCAGTCAAATGACTGAAACAAGTAAAAGAAAGTAAAGAATAAGTGGTTTTTGTGTAAAGTACAAAGGGTAAGCTCACCCAGTTATTTGTACATTTACTTACTTGACAGCCTTCTGTATATTCCCTTTTTAAAGCCAAAAGACCGTGAGAGTGAAACAACTGTTCTGAGATTATACGAGGGGGTGGTGGTGGTGGTGGTGGTGGTATGAAACAAAAAGGGTGGCCCAAATAAGTAAATATATAAATAACTGGGGGACATTACTCTTTGTACCTAGCCCCTAAAACCACTTGTTGAATAGAATTGAAAGATAAAAGAAACTAACTCTATCTTAGTAGTAAAAGGGTGGGGGGAAGATGCTTCGCTACCTGGCTCCCCCATCACCCCCATCCTCTAGCTTCCTTCATCGCTATAAGTCTTCGTTACCCTCCTACTCACACATGAGATCGCGATTTCTCCTATAATACTACCGAACTGAGCTAACAAATTCATTCTGTGACCAGCAAGGGCCATAAGATCAGGAAGATGTACATCCCGCTGGATTTTGAATGTTTTTTGAATATTGTGGTTTTTTCCTAATAATGTAATGTCTCCATTAATCAGAGAGCGGATTCAAAATACATATTGCAAATAATTATATACGAAATATAATTCGATTAATACATTAAAAATTAAAATTAAAATTTTCATATATATATATGTATATATATATATATATATATATATATATATAAATTCATTAATTAGAAATATTCAATAGGAATATGATATGCTGAATTTATATTGAGTGTTCGTATATATTATGGTATCAATAATATTAAAATTTTTTTATAAATTTCCAAATATTAATACAGTTATTACGAGCTTACATGTGTGTTTGTGTCTGTGTTTGTCCCCCACAACATCACTTGACAACCGATGCTGGTGAGTTTACGTCCCCATAACATAGCGATTCGGCAAAAGAGACCGATAGAATAAGTACTAGGCTTACAAAGAATAAGTCCTGGGGTCGATTTGCTCGACTAAAAGAAAGCGGTGCTCCAGCATGACCACAGTCAAATGACTGAAACAAGTAAAAGAGTAAAAGAGCAACAGAAGCATGTAGTCGCGGCAGCAATGGCGGATAATTGTCTCTCGCTAGCGATATAAACACGATTGTTTATAGGCATCACAAGTTCATATGAGAGGTTCTGTCATAGTAACCGTCGTAGACATTCATATACTTAAATATATATACATCCATATATACACCCATATATATGAACCTGAAATGAATACACACCACTCTGTACGAGTATAGAAAGTCTTGTAAGCACATAGGCAATAACCAGTAACTGGTCAGATCAAGAAAAATCTATCGATCGTATTAAATGTAATTCCTCTTATTCAATATCGGATTTAAAAAAATGAAGATATAATATCGATTGTTCTATGTTTAATGATCAATGTTTAATGATTAATGCTTAATCATGGTTGTTCTGATCTCCTGTAGGCATTGTTACGAATGGATAAGTCTTACGACAAAGAACAGCGGATACAAAGAGTGAAAGATGTAATTAGAGAGGTGAGTGCATTTCTCAAACGAATCTTTAAATGATAATAATAATAATAATAATAATAATAATAATAATAATAATAATAATAATAATAATAATAATAATAATAATAATGTCCAAATACAGTACTCGGCAGTGTCTCTCATGGTTTCTGACCTTAACTAATTGGAAGTGTTATCATGTACATGTTTTGTCTCGGTATAAAAGATGAGCTATAGCAAATATTCTGTTCAATAACAGATGTACTTGTCAGTTGTTTAATCATGAAGATACGGGCATCTCTGATCAAGAGCAGAAGTAGTCGGGGAGCATCATAGGCATGTGGGGAGAAGAATTCTTCGGGGTTTGGATAATTCACCTCTGGAAACATGGGTGTTTCGTTCAACGTCCTTAAACAACTCTTATTCAGGGACCTTTTGAGCAGGATGGGCTACTCAACATGAAAAAAATTCTAACTGAGCCCTTACTTGCAAGGTTATGCGCTGTTTATTGTGCACATTTCGTTGTGATGCATGTGCCTGGTGTACTCTTATCAGACGGGTAGTCATGATGGGTATGCTGAGCTTCGTATATTTGTACCCCAGTGTCACTTTGATGGCATGCACTGCTCTCTCACCCAATAATGATAATAATAATAATAATAATAATAATAATAATAACCCAAGATCAATGCCTACCTACAAAGAACTACCCCCAAGATCAATGCCTACCTACAAAGAACTACCCCCAAGATCAATGCCTACCTACAAAGAACTACCCCCAAGATCAATGCCTACCTACAAAGAACTACCAGGCCAACATATTAAAGAACGGCAGCTCCCCATTATGTCGTATATGCCAACAACAAAATGAGACCATCGATCATGTTGTCTCCATGTGCAGTCTGCTTGCGCCTACAGAGTATCTCAACAGGCATGATAGAGCTGCACAATATATTCACTGGGTAATATGCAAAAACCTGGACTTGCCCCATGATAAAAACTGGTGGGAACACAAACCACCCCCAGTACTTGAAAATGATCACATTGCACTCCTCTGGAACTTCACCATTCAAACTGACAGAAAGATAGACGCAAATAGGCCAGACATCATACTGAAAGACTTCAGACAAAAATCATGCCTCCTCATTGATATGACTGTCCCAATCGATATAAACGTATCTGTCAAGACCTACCAAAAACTGAGCAAATATAAAGATCTTGAAATAGAAATTAGCAAAATGTGGAATCTGAAGACGAAAACAATACCTATTGTCATAGGTGCCCTGGGAATGACAGCGAAACGGGCTGATTACTACCTAGCTCAGATACCAGGAAACCCAAAAATGGCTGAAGTTCAAAAGATAGTGCTCATGGGAACTGCCCATATCCTACCTAAAATACTGTCTATGTGATCTCAAATTTTAAAGCAAACACATAATTTTCTTATGGTCTCTTAAACATTCTCTAGAACAACACTATGTACAAATCCAAATATATGGTACCCTAGGCATAACACCTACATGAACTTCTAACTTGTTGTCTCTTGAGGTCTCTGGGTGAGACTTGGATCCAGCTTGTACAAATGCAAAACAAAAGTCAAACATAAAATAATAATAATAATAATAATCGTTAGTACTATAATCACAAGACATGACTGTAGGCACCAATATCAGACTGGTGTTAATTTTATCAATCCTGCAAGGATGAAAGGCAAAGTCGACTTTGGTGGTATTTGATCTTTTGTTCGACGCGCTAACGATTCTGCTAGATCGCGATAAGAGATAGCAGCGACAACTAAATCTGTTTCAAACTAGATTTTACAGCCGCCGACAACATACGGGTCAAGAATGACCTGAGGCAAAACAACAACAACAACAACAACAACAACAACAACAACAACCAAAACGCTGGGTTCAGGTTACAGAATAAAAAAACAAAACATTCTTTCGAGACTCCCAAAGCCGATGGTTCCTCTGATAGCTTATCGACTTTACAGACAGTCAGTCGCAGATATATAACCATCGATCTCTTACTATCACTTACGTCAATGTATCTCTTGTCTCTTGCTCCAGCTGAGCCTGACAAAATGTGCCAATACCATGATTGGTGATGAAAGAATCAAAGGAATATCAGGAGGAGAGAAAAAAAGAGTGGCGTTTGCTTCCGAGGTAAGTGTTGTCGTTTGTACTGTTTTAGATTTTTCTATAGACACGGCCTCTCTCACTTTCTGTTTCTCTGTCTGCCTCTCTGTTTCTCTGTCCGTCCGTCCGCCTAAGTATCTATCTGTCTGTCTGTCCGTCGTCTGTCCGTCCGTCGGTCGCCTGTCCGTCCGTCGTCTGTCCGTCCGTCGTCTGTCAATTTTTTTAACATATGAAAGACTATCAAGACCAAGCGATTGTGCAACTATGAAAGACTATCAAGACCAAGCGATTGTGCAACTATGAAAGACTATCAAGACCAAGCGATTGTGCAACTATGAAAGACTATCAAGACCAAACGCCCATGAAAACTGACGAGAGGGGTCTTGCTTCATCAGGACAATGTTCCAGTACACAAGTCTTTGCTTTAAATGGCTGCTGTACGTGACTGGAACTTTGAACTGGCTGATCAGCATCCCTATCCTCCTAATATCAACTGTTCCTTAACATGAAAAAAGACTTGGCTGGAAACTAGCGTCGCAATGATTATGACAGCATATCTGCTGCCGATCATTCTTTTGACCAAAAGGATGAAAGCCTCTTCACCAATGAACTCCAAGAACTGCAACACTGATGGAAGAAGTGTGTGGACCACAAGGGGGACTATGTTGGAAAATGAACCTCATTTAGTCACATTCCATGAGAATTGCTTGGTCAGCTTACGAACTTCTCAGTATATAAAATTTTCTCTTCAATATCTGTCCATCTGTCCGTCCGATGATCCTTCCGTCCGACGATCCTTTCGTCCGATCATCCTTCCGTCCGATCATCCTTCCGTCCGATGATCCTTCCGTCCGACGATCCTTTCGTCCGATCATCCTTCCGTCCGATCATCCTTCCGTCCTTCCTCCTTCTCTGTCTTCTTCCCTTTTACTTTTCATCTTTCTACTTCTTGCCATTCTTTCTCTGTCATCTTTTTCACTCTAACCCCTGTTTTCTTCCACTTCTTCTCTCTCACCCTTGTTTTTGTCATACTCTCCCTTTCTCCTCTCTCTCTCTCTCTCTCTCTCTCTCTCTCTCTCATACTTACCTCTCTGTCTCACATCTACACACCCATGTTCATCACGGCCCTCAATTTCTTTTCTCTTTTATATCTTTTTCTATTCAAGATTTTAACAGATCCTCCTCTCATCTTTCTCGACGAACCCACTTCCGGTCTGGATTCTTACTTAGCTAAAAATCTTATTCAAGTTTTGAAAAACATGGCGTCTCGCGGCCGTACCATCATAACAACGATCCATCAACCATCGTCAGAAATATTTACTATGTTTGACGAGTAAGTACAACATCTGCTACTTAAATCTTTAGCCACGTCACACATCTTCATTTACTGTTTGGTCGACGAAGTGGGAGGAACACTCACAACTTGTTTTCCAGTACCTCTGAAATTGATGAGCAGAAAGGGAGACAGATCGAAGACTAATACAAGCATACGCATATGTGTATTTAAACGAAATTGTAGAAACTGGCTGGTGGAAGAAATTACGAATGAAAAAAAACCCAACAAAAACAAACAAAAAAAACAGACGTAGAAATCGAAACATGGTGTCTTAATTGCAGCTATTGCTATTGCTATTGCTATTATTATTGTTATTGTTATTGTTATTATTGTTGTTGTTGTTATTATTATTATTATTATTATTATTATTATTATTATTATTATTATTATTATTATTATTATTATTATTATTATTATTATTATTATTATTATTATTATTATTATTATTATTATTATTATTATTATTATTATTATTATTATTATTATTATTATTATTATTATTATTATTATTATTATTATTATTATTATTATTATTATTATTATTATTATTATTATTATTATTATTATTATTATTATTATTATTATTATTATTATTATTATTATTATTATTATTATTATTATTATTATTATTATTATTATTATTATTATTATTATTATTAATAATAAGGCAGCGAGCTGGCAGAATCGTTAGCACGCCCAAAAAAATGTTGAGCGACATTTCGTCCGTCTTTACGTTCTGGGATCAAATTCCATCGAGGTCGACCTTGCCTTTCATCCTTCCGCAGTCAATGAAATAAGTATCAACTGAGCACTGGGGTCAATATAGTCAACTTAACCCCTTCACCAAACCTGCTGCTGGCCTTGTGCCAAAATTTGAAGCCATTATTCATCGACTAACCCTTCCCCATAAAATTTCAGGCCTTGTGCCTATAGTAGAATGGCTTATTACTGAAATGGTAAACTAGCAGAATCGTTAACACCCTGGATAAATGCTTTGTGTCATTCCTTCCGGCTCCTTACATTCTGATTTCATATTCCACGGAGGCCAAAATTGCCTTTCATCCTTGCTGGGTATATAAAAATTGTACCAGTTGAGTACAGGGGTCGATGTTATCGACCAACCCTACACTAAGATCTCTTGTGGCTATAGTGGAAAGGATTATTCTATTTTTTGGTCGTGTTCCATGTTTATTATTTTTATTGTTGTTTTTCTTTCGAAAAATATCTGCCCGAACAAATAACCTCGTTATAAAAGTTTGATAGCTAAATTCGTAAAACTCACAAAATGATAAACTATTGCATGGATCTAAGTATCTAAGGAGGGGAACGTGCAATTACCTGTAAGTCAGATTGCCTCATGGCCCCACCAGGTAAAATTGACAAAGCGTTACCCTGAAGATGGCGAAGGAAATGTGCTGGAATAGCAACTCTGACTGATGGAGCTCGCTCTCACCGCGACAGCCATCTCCGCCCCGATAACGGGGAGTAGGGATATGGTCCGGGAGCCAAGAACGCCGGTGGTCTCCACTGCCACAGGCTCTATCATAAACCTGTCGGTGAGCGATCGATACCTTGACAGTTTGCGT
>NC_142954.1:21791284-21793784 GCF_046866305.1 Octopus bimaculoides | reverse complement strand
TTGTTATAATGTGAACATTTAATATTTAGTAGACATGCTCTTTGCATATTTCAATGCAAAGACCCTACTACTACTACTAGTACTACTACTACTACTACAACGTTAAACCTGACGATTGCGTAACGCATGAAAATAGTAGTTTTATCAGAATAAATATATAATATTCTATTAGTAAAAATATTGTAAAATTGGAAAAATTGTAAATAAGACGTGAAAATCAGACTAGGTTGGAATTTGATTTAGTAATATATTCTTCTATACACAATCATAAAAACTCGGATATATATATATATATATATATATATATATATATATATATATATATATATATATATAATTTATAGAAAATATATATGTACACACACACACACTCACTCACACACAATGTAGACACAATAGACATTAAGAAGAATTGCATGAATAACTGTTTAACAAATATGCTATTAGTTTGACGCATGACTTCAGTAAGAGACAATCTTAACGTTTCGGACTTTAGTCTTTCAACAGAAGTAAAAGAACGCGAGAAGCAGTCACTGTATTAAAAAAGAGATATAAAAATTTATATATATCTATGTATATATATGTGTGATTATGTGTGTGTGTGTGTGTTTGTGTGTGTGTGACTATGCATATGTATATTTCACCAATGTGCAACGTGCATGTGTCTTTTGATGTACGCGTGCATGTGTATCTTTCACCGATGTATAACGGTGACAGATATAAACACTGGCAAAAAAAGCAACAGAAAAACCTGTTGTTTCACTAACGAAGTCCCTGAAAATATTTGTTCTGTAGTGAGTTACAAACCCTCCCTTGTTTTACATGTCCTTTGTTTTTGATTACAGGGTCTGATAGATGCGTTCGAACGAAGCGAAAACAACACCAACATACAGAACTATCTGGAAGACACCAAAGGACGCTCTCTGAAAGAATTCTTGGTATTTTTTCTTTCTCCTTTTCTTTCTGTTTTCAAAATCTTACACACACACACACATGCATATATATATATATATATATATATATATATATATATATATATATATATATATATATATATACATACACTTTTACTCTTTTACTTGTTTCAGTCATTTGACTGCGGCCATGCTGGAGCACCGCCTTTTTAGTCGAGCAAATCGACCCCAGGACTTATTCTTTGTAAGTCTAGTACTTATTCTATCGGTCTCTTTTGCAGAACCGCTAAGTTACGGGGACGTAAACACACCACCATCGGTTGTCAAGCGATGTTAGGGGGGGGGACAAACACAGACATACAAACATATATATATATACATATATACGACGGGCTTCTTTTCAGTTTCCGTCTATCAAATCCACTCACAAGGCTTTGGTCGGCCCGGAGCTATAGTAGAAGGCACTTGCCCAAGGTGCCACGCAGAACCCAGAACCATGTGGCTGGTAAGCAAGCTACTTACCACACACTCATATATATATATATGAGAAGAAAATGGATGTAATAACAAGGGAAAACTCGTGGTTTTCGCTGGTATGCCCTTAATTTAATTAGATAACAAAGAAGGAGGAAGCAAAGATGAAGGTAGCATTTACGATCGTTTCGATTTACTGGTTTAAGTAAATCTCTTCAGAATGCGAATATAGATAGATGCATCACGTAATTTCGAACCCTATGATAAACACTTAGTTCTCAGCGAATATTACTGCCCTCGGAAGTAATACTTGTACCTTGATTATAGATTAATAATTTTACCTTCATGGTTATTTTATGCTTACTAGCCAGTTATATTATTATTTTTTATTAATAATATCTTTATATATTTTGATAATTATATATATATATGTACACACATTTTGTTCTCATCGCTTGCAGGAATCGGCTCCAGCTGGGAACAGACGGTAAGTAATTTTGCAGTTCAGTATCTTCTTCTTCCTTTTTATTCTTCGTCCTTCTTCTTCTTCTTCTTCTTCTTCTTCTTCTTCTTCTTCTTAATTCTTCTTAATTCTTCTTCTTGTTCTTCTTCGCCTTCTTCTTGTTCATCCTTCTTCTTCTTCTTCTTCTTCTTCTTCTTCTTAATTCTTCTTCTTCTTAATTCTTCTTCTTCTTCTTCTTCTTAATTCTTCTTCTTCTTAATTCTTCTTCTTCTTCTTCTTCTTAATTCTTCTTCTTCTTCTTCTTCTTCTTCTTCTTCTTCTTCTTCTTCTGCGTGTTAGGCATGCTATACGTAGCAGGTCGACGCTCATCAGAAATGCTTTCTCTTCGTTTGGCCGAGCTAATTCCTAAAGGATTTTATTTGAACGAGACCTTGTTGTTGCTATTCACAGCAAATCTAATGACCTCCTAAAGAATCTAGTTTGAGGATAGTTTGACTACTGTTTGGTGTATGTAGTAGGCTACAAACTGGCCGAGAGTTTCGTGCATTGATAAGTACCAACGCACGAAACTCTCGGAAATTTTTGAAATCTCAGTCTAATGAAGATTCAGTTATTATTTTTTCTAGTAGTAGACCAAAAGTTCGGTTTG
>NC_142954.1:21775146-21780146 GCF_046866305.1 Octopus bimaculoides | reverse complement strand
ATATATATATATATATATATATATATATATATATATATATATATATGTATATATATATATATATATATATATGTGTATATATATATTGGCCGAGGAATATTAGTGTAAATGTCTACGGACGGGCTCTCGTATTTCAGCGTGTAAAACAAAAGTTGATATTTCGAAAGTGATGCATTGGTACAAAGAAATATTTGTGTGTTTGTGTGTGTATGTGCATGTAGAATGGGAAAAATTGAGAATCTTTGGCGTCTCCCCATGCGTTATCTGTATTATTTGAAAACCAGGCTGTGATGATTGTGTTGAAATGTCTTTCAATGAGGTAATGATGGATGCAGTTGCTTGTGAAAAATATAAATGCTGTAGTTGAGGCATGTGACTTGATGGCACGTTTGGTGATGACACTGAAAGCATGTATATGTATTTATTTATTGATCTATTTATACACGCATGTTATTGTCTTACATTTATTCAAACCCCAAAGAATTCCCCTCAATACATGGCTATGATGCTCCTCCACTACTCCTGTTCATCATCAGAGATGCACATCTTGTCAGCCACTCAGAGACATACTCAAGTGGTTAAGGTCAAGCAACTGACAAAGCAAATATTTGCTATAACGATATTTCTGCTTCAGCAACACAGCACTGAATATGTCTGAAATGTTATGGAAAATATTGATGTCCAGGTGACAAAAGCAAAATTTGAAGGAACAGTAGTGATTTCCTTTGATTTCTTGATTGATGCAAATAGAAAATAATACAAAATAATACTTTACTAAAGAATTTAGTGAAATTATATTGGACCTTGAAACACACCAGTCATGCTTCCACTCACAAATAACACAGTGTCCACCAACACATAGTCATTTGTATGGACTAATACCCTCTGTTTGAATTGGTTCAGAAGCTGAGGACTTCAAGAATGAAATTATATTGGACATCATCAGTCATGTTTCTATTCACTGAAAACAAAATGTCTTCCCACGCATAAAGATTTGTGTAGACTAATACCCTCTATGTTTAAATTACATATAATTATATTTGGCTTTGTTTCATCAGTCATCTTTTGTGTTTACAAATAATAACACAATGTCCTCCTACATATATTCTAATTTCGACAATGATATTTTAATACGTTTAGGATTTAAGTATTGTACCTGGTTTAAATAATTTGATCCCCAAAAAACACAACTTCTTCTAAATAGATCACACCTCCTACTAACGCTCACTTGATGTTAACATTCCCTTGTGAGCTTACAACATTCTCAAGGGAACACTAACACGGTAGGTTAACAACTATTGACACGATTTTCATTTCTTACTTCGGTTATATACTCAAAAAGCAATAAAACTAAATCCACAAAATATTCCACGACTGAGAAAATCCCAAACAAAACACACCAAAAAGCATTTAGGACCATTTGGAATCTCTACACTCAACAACATCTACGAATATACATGAGTGGAACTTGTACAAAATCAAAACATGGAATAAACATCCAAATGAAGTAACATCATACGCTGATGTCAATGAATAAAAATAAAAATTTTAAAATATTCTATTACCTTTTTTATATGTTGTTTAATGGTCCTACAACATTTTAGGGGATGAAATCGTCTTTTCAGTGCACGTACAAGGGGAAGTCAAAAATTATCCGCACTTTCACTATAACATATCTTTATTATTGTCACACTGCCTTCTGCGCATGCGTGCCTATAATTGGTACTATTGTGGTCACATGATCGAAGTTTGAGCTTCATCGCGTCATTTCTCTTTCTGGTTTTACAGGGTAAGCATCGCCGCTCCACTAGCAATATGCACTAAAGAACAAAGAGTAGTGATCCGATTTCTCTGTTCGAAAGGTATGTCAGGTGCTGAAATTCATCGGAGGCTTTTAGCACAATACGGGGACAGTGCACTACCACGTAGAAGTGTGTATGAATGGATCTGGAAATTTAAAAGTGACCCGTCAAGCATGATGCACGAAGAGGGAGCGAGAGACTCGTCAACATCCACCAAGACGAGAAGATCCAGCAAGCTCGAGAGATGGTAATGATGAATCGGCGAGTTATCATCGATGGGGTAGCTTGTTCTATGCCAATCAGTCATGGTTCTGCCTATCAAATCAGCCACGATGAGCTCGGCTTCCATAAAGTCTGTGCAAGATGGGTGCCAAGAGGGCTGCCAACATTTACTCGATCGCTACAAAAATGAGGGCGAGAAACTTTTGAGCAGAATAGTCACAGGAGATGAAACGTGGGTCCATCATTATGAGGCAGAATCCAAAAGACAGAGTATGGAATGGAAACATCCTGACTCGCCAGAGACGAAGAAATTCAAAACTCAGTTTTTCGCGGGAAAGGTAATGCTGACCCTCTTTTGGGACTTAAAAGGGCCTATACTAGAAGACTATCTGGAAAAGGGGTGTCTGATCAACAGAGCAAGATACAGTGTTTTGCTGACCAACGAACTGAAGCCAGCAATTCGCATCAAACGCCGAAACCTATTGTCGAAGAAAGTTTTGTTGTTGCATGACAATGTACGCCCACACACGGCCACCCAGACCATTGAAACCATTAACCAATCGGGTTCTGAGGTGCTGGAATGCCCTGCCTACAGCCCAGATCTCGTTCCTTCCGACTATTATATCTTTGGACCGCTCAAAGATGGTTAACGAGGCCGTCGGTTTCCTCCGGATGATGATATGAGGAAAGCAGTGCATGAATGGTCGCACTACCAAACGAAAACCTTCGTCTTGGAGGGAATACGCCAGCTTGTGAAACGCTGGACCAAGTACATCAAAAAGGAAGGAGACTATATAGAAAAATGACGCACTTGTTTATCTCCTGCTTTTGTGTAAATACATAGAAAAAACAAGAGTGCATATAATTTTTGACTCGCCCTCGTATATTGATGTTCACTCTATTCGCGAATAGTCGCTTATACCTGCACACATTACCTGCATCCTCTTCCCTTCCTAACTGCTCAAATAGAAACACATTCCCATCCGGACCCCTAACGTTTTTCCAACCACATATTCTCATTTTTCTGTTGAAGGACTAGCATCCGAAATGTCAAAGGTATTTCCATTCTTTTAAAACGTCAAACTAATACATAATTTCTTAAAATTTGTCCCCTACCCCTGTGTTGTCATCCTGTTGTGTTCACAGCCTCATGTGTGTGTCTGTGTGCGCGTGGATCTGTGTCTGTGTGTGTGCATATATATATATATATAATTATTATAAGATCTGGTAATTATTCATATATTAATATATTAATTAATATCGATTATTTATCAGGGGGCCAGCACATTTAAAGAATCAAAGAGATTCAGAAATATTATCTGCAATCTCAGAGGATTAAGGTACATTTTAAAAATAACGTCGACCATTAACGTGGACAATTAATGCGCTAGAAATAGATCACATTTTGTGTCTATTAAGACCTAAAAAGTTATACATACATACATATTCATACATTATATATATATATATATATATATAATGTATGAATGTATGTATGTATGTATGTATGTACGAGATGAAAATTTGAAAAAGTGTAAAGCGATAAGCTGGCAAAATCGCTAGCACGCTGGACAAAATGCTTAGCGGCATTTCATCCGTCTTTATGTTCTGAGGTCAAGTTCTGACGAGGTTCATTTTGCCTTTTACCCCATCGGGATCGATAAAATTTGTACCAATGGAGCATTGGGGGATCGATATTACAGACTTACCCACTGCCCCGAAATTGCTGGGTTTTTTGCCGAAATTTGAAACCAAAGTGTGTAAATGAGTATGAGTGTGTGTGAATGTATGTGTATATACATTTGCAGGTTTGTGTATGTGTTTATGTGTGTGCGTATATACATATATATATATATATATATATATATATATAGATAGATAGATAGATATAGATATGTGTGTGTGCGAGTGTGTGTATGTAAGTATGTATGTATATGTAAATACATATATATATGCACATATATATATATAATACACTGGATATATAAATCGATATCTATATACTTATACATACGCACATATAAATATATATATACATACACACACATGCATACATATATATCCTTTACATATATATACACATACATAGAGAGGGAGAGAGAGAGAGAGAGCGTTGGAGACAGACAGGCAGAGACATCCACACACACATTTCTACATACGCACGCATACGCAACACAAAAACAAGCTCACACAAAGCACACAAAAACAAGCCACACTCACTCACACTCACGCACACTACACATATACATACACACATAAAAGGGGATAGGGGTGGGAGAGTAAGTCAAGTTCCCAGTTTTGTCTGGTTTAAGTCTAGTCTAATCTAGACTTCGCTAAAACTAGACAAGACTTAAAACTGCCGTCTGTAAACATAACATAATAATGTCCCATAGTGGCGATCTATCTATATCGTTGTAAAGACATTCGAAATTGTTGTAAGCACAGCAGACATGTTAACTAATATATCTATTGGGAGAAAGATATATTAAAACATTTTTAACTGTTGTTGATGGCGGAGTTATGAAACATCGGTGCTACATAGCTTTGTGAGATAATACACAAATCTTGACTTAGAATTGAACAGTATAGACTGGTAAATGGTTGTAAACGGACATGTTACAAAAGCTGTCAAATTTAGCTCAGACATCAGACACGGCAATGAGATATTGGTGAAGGTGGATGTATATACAAGATGGCGGACTGTAGAGTGTGGTGAAGCCATGTGTGGTGAAGCCATGTGTGGTGTAGCAGGAGTGTATGAGTGTTAGTATGAGACAGACGCAGACACGTATTCACGCATATATATATATATATATATATATATATATATATATATATATATATATATATATATATATATATAGATAGATAGATAGATAATCAAATTATCAAATATTTTCGGCAAGAGAATGTTAATTCCGAAACCGGTCCACAAATAACAATGTTTTATTTCTATTTATGTAATTTTCAGTCTTG
>NC_142954.1:21767646-21772646 GCF_046866305.1 Octopus bimaculoides | reverse complement strand
CAGTTGCGTAAGTTAGTTTGCATATTACTGTTAGTCCGATAACAGTATAGAAATTAATGAACTTCGCATCAACAAACACAGCAAGACGAGAAATATGTATGTTTATTGCATATGTTTAAAACATAGGTGTTAAAAACACATATAGTAATGTTTTCATAGAATGAAATTTGGTGATGTACTTCTATGCATGTTGTAACTAATCAATATCAAAGCAGCAGAAAGTATAGGAATGGACACGGTGTTTCTGCTTCATTAAACTTCGTCAGTGTTCGATTAACTCTACCGTTCCCCTGCGAGAGCGTAGCTTATGCTTACCCGAAAAAAAATACGTGACATAATTTGCATAATGGTGCTATTGTTGTTTTCTTTCATTGTGGTTGGTGTTGTTGTTGTTGTTTCTTTTCCCGCAACAACAGCAAGTTTAATCGTATAGATCTATGATCAATGTTATACTAACCGTGACTACTCCATCCTGGGCACGGCTGTGTGGCTGAGAGGCGCGATTTGCATCCACGCAGTTGCAGGTTCAATACCATTGCACTGCACCTTGAGTGACTTCTACTATAGCTCCATCGTAGCGTATATATTTGTACTCTGTTTAGACATCCCACCATTTGACAACCGATGTTGGTTTCTTTACGTCCTTGTACCTGTCCATGGAAATTAGAGGGAGCAAATGTAAAGATGGACAAAAGAGGGAATAAATAAAGCAGATGCCAGACCTACGAGGTTGGGTACCAATGAGAGGGGGCGGGATGTGTAGGTAATAAAGTGGTCGTAAAAAAGATAATAGACATCATCTGTAGGGAGTAGTCAAATTATACTAGAGGGGAGACGTAGGACTTTCTAGTTATGTTAATGCTAGAAATAGTTGCCATGCTAGTAAACAATAGATTTAAGATTTGCAGTTTCAAAACTAATGTGGAAACTTAATATAAAAGTAATTTTAAAATAATTAAAAATTAAGTTAACGTTTAAAATTAAAAAAGAGGAAGAAGTGGATACGAAGTGGTGTTTGGGCGATCGATCTTGGTAGAAAAAAAAAAGTATGTCATGGTGAGTTAGTAAGGAGAGCAAAGCAAGACTGGACTTGCGTGGGTTGGCAGGACGATGAAAAAATTGCGGAGTTGAAATTGGAGCAGTTGAAGTTGCCGTTGTTATCATTGGAGTGCCTCTTGGTAGACAACATTCTTCGTCCTTCCCTCGGGTGCACAAATAGAAAGACCATGGGGACAACCAACGTGCAGTTGTACGTGTGAGAATACTTGCTCTGTCAGATTCAAACCAACCGCTTGCACTGATTGTCCCTGCGCCTTGTTGATTGTCATGGGAAAGCAGAGTTTGATGGGAAATTGCATCTGTTTAAACTTGTAGGTCGTATCGGAGTGGGTAAGGGACATGGGAGTTGTAAGTATGTCTTAGCCAGCGGCAGCTTCATTCAAGATTGTTGCCTACAGAACTCGGGAGCATGATTTTTTGATAATCATCCGCATACCATTGCACATTATTGGAGCATCTAAATTCCTTAGCAGCATGATTGGCGCACCAACTTTCAGATGCAGTTCGTGAGCTGGTAGTTCTGAGGGTCCCCACTTTTGTCAGATTTGTCATGGGCCGGCCGGTCTATCTCAGATACATGGGAAGCTGGATTAAATTTTTCAACAACACAGGAGAGCCGAAATAATTTTTTTCAATGTCCAAGGGAAGCCAAATCACGAAAAAGGTTGAGAAATGCTGATCTATAACGATGGTTTTTATTTGGGCACATCGTAAAAGTAATTACAATGAATTGCTTAATATAAAGAAAAATATGTTTTTACAAGCAAATACAGTTAGAAAAAATATTTACCATTTCAAGTCATCACTAAATCAAAGCTCATCAATTTTTAAATGAAATAATAATTTTATTCTTTTATTCTGTTGTAAATTTTGCCCGAGAAATAAAGCAAATAATCACCAAATGCATTGTTAAAAATCTGCAATTCGATAGTAAATATCTCCAAATTGATTAAAAATGCATAAATTTAATAATAACAATGTTTTTGAGATTCCGGTTCGAATGACATGAGTGTTTTTGTTTCATTTTTGACACGTAATACTTAAATAGTGGAGGAGATATGATGTTGCTGTGGGCTGGAAGTATGCAAGAAGTTAAATTTCTTTTTGACTAAAACACAACCGGGACCCTAAGTAAGGCATGTGTAAAATTTGAATGAAATTGGTTGTGTAGTTCTGGAGTTTTAGGGATACACACAGACACACAGACATACATTCTCAATTATATATATATAAGGATAAGGTCGATATTTAAAATACCAATTTTATCAAGTGGCCAGCATGGGAATAAAAACCATCAAAGGTAATAATTATATAAAACTATAATTTAGGGTATCTAAGAGATACCACCACGTTGGAAATAGCAGCCAAAACTTGACTCTAAAACCACATTAAATGTTCATACAGCACCAGGAGAGAAGACGAAGAGACAAAACAAACTAGCAAAAATTACTGAATAATTCCAGATCCCGGATTTCTGGCTCTGCATAAGAAACGCTTTGCCTTCATCAGCGTGGTGGTATCTCTGAGACACCCTAAATTATAGTTTTAAATAATTATTACCTTTAATGGATTTTACTCCCATGCTGGCCACCTGATAAAATTGGTGTATTAAATATCGATCTTATCCTTATTTATATAAATTTATATATTTATTTCGTCATTATATTCACTACGGTGATATTCTGACCATATCGCACGAGGAGTTTTTAGGCGGACAATTTAAACTGGTCGTGTGCATACGTGCATATATATGCATGTATACGTTCGTATATGTAAGTATATCGTATGTTGTATATATATATATATATATATATATATATATATATATATATATATATATATATATATTCATATATATATATATTTGTATTTATGTGCTTTTCTGAGTATATCCCACTGATGAAGGCAAAGCATTTCTTATGCAAAGCCAGAAATCCGGGATCTGGAATTGTCCCATAATTTTTTGCTAGTTTATTTTGTCTCTTTGTCTTCTCTCCTGGTGCTGTATGAACATTTAATGTAGTTTTATAGTCAAGTTTTGGCTGCTATATCTAGCATGGTGGTATCTCTTAGATACCTTAAATTATAATTTTATATATATATATATATATATATATATATATATATATATATATATATATATATATATATCATTCGCCATGATAGATCGCTAGCTAATACACCTTTTTGTCTCCCTGTTTATTTCTGTGTTCCTTTCTGTCGAAGAGCGTAGGCTCGAAACGTAAAAACTTTCTCACTTCCCAAGCGTTAAACTAATACATCTGTTTGTTGTTTACACACCCGTCTTCATCTTTTGATTTTTTTGTAAATTCTCACTATATATATACACACATATATATATACATACATATATAATAGATTTATATATACATACATACATATATATATATATATATATATATATATATATATATACGTATACACACACACGCATGCATACACGCACGCACACACACAGGCACACAGGCGCTCACACACACACACAAATACAAGTAGGAGAGCTCGAAGAACCGTTAGCACACCGGGCGAAATGCTTAGCGGTATTTCGTCTGCCCGCTACGTTCTGAGTTCAAATTCCGCCGAGGTCGACTTTGCCTTTCATCCTTTCGGGGTCGATAAATTAAGTACCAGTTACGCACTGGAGTCGATATAATCGATTTAATCCGTTTGTCTGTCCTTGTTTGTCCCCTCTGTGTGTAGTCCCTTGTGGGTAGTAAAGAAATAACACACACAAATACATATATATATTTCAATTTTTTCATATTTACCAAAGCTTTACAAGTGAAATTAGGTAGTCAAAAACTAGTTGAAAACTTGCGATATAAACTGCACCTGTATATATAATGTCTCAGAATAGACGAGTAACGCAACGAATAAGTAATTCAGTTCAGCGAATTACTGAAACCTCGCCGAAACTGATGGAGATCCGTTTCGTTTTTTTCTTGTTATTCTTTGTTTTTAATTTTTCTCTTTTTTAATAAACAACATCGCCGATGAAGTACCGTGAAAGCTCCTACATGGTTATACAACATGCTAGAAATAGCAACCAGATATCTTTCAAATCTCACCCGACCGTTTAAAAAAATCACACATTGAATAATGAATCCTAGATAAATTATAAATTCTAGAATATATAGGACAGTCGCGGTTGGGCCGCCACCGTTCATACATCTACTCAACCAAGCTTACTGTTGTTGGTAAATAGGAACATAACAACAGCAGCAACAACAACACCAATATGCAAATTATGTTACGTATATTTTTTAGGTAAGCATACAAGCTATGCTCTTCCAGCGGAACGGTGAAGTTAAGCGAACACTGACGAAGTTTAATGAAGCAGAACACCGTGTCCATTCCTATACTTTCTGCTGCTTTGATATTGATTAGTTACAACATGCATAGAAGTACATCACCAAATTTCATTCTATGAAAACATTACTATATGTGTTTTTAACACCTATGTTTTAAACATATGCAATAAACATACATATTTCTCGTCTTGCTGTGTTTGTTGATGCGAAGTTCATTAATTTCTATACTGTTATCGGACTAACAGTAATATGCAAACTAACTTACGCAACTGCGAGCTAAAAAAAAAAGATGTTTATTTGTTTACTTATTTATTTGTCTATTTATTTATTTATCAATGTATTTATTATTCATTTCTTGGTTCTATGATTTGTTGCAAGCTATGATCACGGAGCAGAACGGTGATGTGATGTGAACTTGACGAGTGTTACTTAATCAGATACTGTAGTCAATCAGATACCTATAGAGTTTTGACAACAACATGCAGGTATACAGATACATGTGTTTGTGTGTGTGTGTGTGTGTGTGTGTGTTTATAAATTCATAAATTTATACATATATATATATATATACGTACAGGTATATATATATATATATATATATATATACAT
>NC_142954.1:21750776-21760776 GCF_046866305.1 Octopus bimaculoides | reverse complement strand
GATTAAGTTTAATAAAGAAAGAAAGAAAGAAAGAAAGAAAGAAAGAAAGAACGAAAGAGGGTGAGACATTGGTAGATAGATAGATAAACGTAGATAGATACATAGATAGAGAGAGAGAGAAAGAGAGAGACATTGATAGACAGACAGAGAGGCATAGATAGACATAAATAGAGAGAGAGAGAGAGAGGGAGGGGAGGGAGAAAAAGATATAGCTAGCTAGACTGATAGACAGATATTTAGACACACAGACAAACGGACGGACAGACGGACTGACGGATGGGCAGGCAGACAGACAGACAACTAGATAGATAGATAGATAGATAGATAGATAGATAGATAGATAGGCATACAGACCCTCACACGCCTACACACGTATTTCTCTTGCTTGTGGTTTTCAGGCAGTCTATCGACGGTGAGCAGGCGGGACCTTTGAAGTCTCTGCCAACCATTTCTTAGCAAAATTTAATTAATTAATTAATGCGTACTTCACTAAAACTATTAAGTATTCCTTCAGTTTAATGGTAAACTGTTTTTATATAACTTCACATGAAAGAAAAAACGTTTGCATCGTGTGTGTGTGTGTGTGTGTGTGTGTGTGTGTGTGTGTGTGTGTGTGTGTGTGTGTGTGTGTGTGTGTGCATATATGAACATTATAAGTGTATGTTTATATGAAGGCGTATTTGTGGGTGTGGGTTGTAAATCCAGATTTAGAGAATCACCAACGTATTTTTTTAATTTTAAGTATGCGTGCTTATGTGTATAAATAGTAGATGAATAATAATAATAACAATAATAATAATAATAATAATAATAATAACTGTGCTGCCCAAGAGCAAACACTTACAACAAATTACATAAAATACAGAATAGACAACAGATCAGAACGTGATCAGTGCAGAATTTGTGGACAAAATGGTGAAACCGTATGGCATGTTACCAGCCAATGTACGCCACTAGCCCAGAAGGAATATAAGAGGCGCCACGAGAATATAGCCAGGCTTGTCCATTGGACACTTTGCAACAAGTATGGACTTGACAAAGCAAAAGTGGTACGAACATAAACCTGAAAATAAATCATCGAAAGTGATAATGCAAAGATCCTGTGGGATTTTATGATTCAGTGCGACCATGAGATAGAGAATAGGAAACCAGACATAAGTCTTAATTGAGAAAGAAAACAAACTATGATGGATCATAGATATAGCATGCCCAGCTGACAACAAAGAAGAAAGAAAAGTCGAGATATGACAGGTTAGCTTGGGTGGTTAAGCAGTTGTGGTCGATGAAAAAGGTGGTAGTAGTACCAATAATTGTCGGAGCCCTGGGAACAGTGAGTAAAAATCTTGAGAAGTACATGGAACAAATAAGGGCTGCAATAAGAGTGGAGCACTTGTAGAAAACAGCACTGCTTAGAACCACTCAAATACTCTGGATGGTGCTCGAAAAATAAGGGGTATTAACTTAGTTCACTGGTAGTGAACAGCTGACACCGTAGTACATAATAATAATAAGAAGAAGAAGAAGAAGAAGAATATCTAAGGCAGCAGTTTTAGCACGGGTTTTCATACGCTTAGCTTTTTCTGCGCTTGTTTCTAGTATGTCTAATTCCGGAATTTCTTGTATTTGGAATTCACTTAGATATTCTTTTGCCTGTTTTGTTACTGAGTATGATGCTTTCTTGTTTTCGTGTTTTGAGACAAGTTTTAGCATCCAGTCCTCAGAGGTTTTCAGGTAGATGTCTAGGCCAATTGTGACAATCTTCATTGTTAATGCCAGTTGTAAAAGTCCACGGCCTCCCTCTTTTCTTGGCAGATAAAGTCGTTCTATATTTGCCTTAGGGTGCTGCATTCTATGTATTGCCAACAGTTTTCGTATTTTTCTATCAAGATTACATATTTCAGTAATTGACCAGTTAATGATATTGGAACTTACATAATAATAATTATTATTCCATATAATAATAATAATAATAATAATAATAATAATAATAATAATAATAATAATAATAAGAGACACCGAGGGATGTTTAACGAGAGACACCGGTGGACGTTTGACATGTGAGAATGATAAATCACTGTGCTCCGAAATGTATCCAAAAACATCGGAAATCAAGACATAGCATGGAGCCAAAAATACCTGACAAAGGGTTGGACTAAATCCGAGTAAGTAATACTCATTGAAATTTATTTCTATTTTTCCAAATATAATGATTTATTTTAACTGGATATCATCTCCACTACTCGCACAGCAAACGTAAACACGCTTGTTACTTCAACACCAGACCATCTCCGGCCCCAAACACCATGTAGAAAAAAAATTACATACAGATTAAATAATACCGGTATTATTCCACCCAAGAATAACAACCGGGAAGTGCGTACTTTAAACTTGTTACGCAAAAAGTACGAAGAGCTGCACATGCAAAACAATCTGACAACAGAAATGAACGGACCGGTACCCTACGAAACTGATGACCGTCAAAATAAAGGGCCGGACGTTGTTCCTCATGTCCCGCAAATAAAACCAAAACGGCATAAATGGACACGTGAGGAATACATTTCGATCCTACACGCTTACTTTACAGCAGTGCTCTACCCAAAGAACGAAAACGCAACAACACATACATATGAAATATGGAAGAAAAATAATCTAAATAAACACCTGGATACAAAAATGAACCCTAATAAACTAGCTAACATACGAAGATATATTCTCAAAGCTAAAAAATATCAAAAAAACAAATACAATGTTTTACCTTCATAGTTTTAACTTTAACTTGTGGATAAGTCGCACTCGATGTTTTTTTGTTTTTTTTTTCAGTTAAAATCAAGTATTAAATAATTTAACCTATACATGAGTAAATACAATACAGAGAGATAGATAGATAGATAGATAGATAGATAGATAGATAGATAGATAGATAGATAGATAGATAGGTTTCTTTATTAGCCACATAGGGCTCAACACAGAGGGGACAAAATACAAATGTAGAGTTTTTCTTTTCGAGGGGTTCGAAAACAAAGCAGAAAAAAAAACAAAAGTGGGGACAACGATGGAAAAAGAACATCGCAAAACGTTTGGGGTATTTACAAAAAATATGAAATAATACAGAAAATTCCCAATAAATGGGGAGGGTATCCGTGGAAAGAAAAACCTACGAAAAGACCACGGTAACCTCGGTCCTTAGTGTCACAGTTTGTTAAATAAAATTCCTTTTATTTATGCAAGAAACGTAAGTAACTCTCTGTTTACAAAATTTTAAAACGTTTTATAGAATCATGGTCAAGGTGGCTTCGTCATTTATACGTGCCATTCTTGCTACATGTATCCATCTTTTTTCGAAACATTTGCTAGACAACACTTGCCTCTCTACTCTCACCTTCCTTTTCAAGTGATACTTGAAAAAGTTGATGAGAGATTGACCAGAGAGGAAAGTATTTGTCTCTAATCCTTTCAGACGCGTCCACCAGATGCATTCTTTGGCCATAGCCACAAGTACGATAAATACAGCTCTTCTTTCCCGTTTAAAGGAAGGAGGCGTGACGATATTGACGATAGACTCAGTCGATAAACCGACTCGTCCCACACGTGACAGCAGTCGTTCGACATAAGCCCACAGCTCCGAAATGGTTGGACACTGCACGAGTGCGTGCAGAACGGTTTCATCGGGCAGGTCGGCCCCGCATTTCGCGAGCCGCGTCTATAGAGCTTATCCCGAACGGGTAGCGCCTCTCGGTAACACTGCCAGGCCAGGGATCTCTGGAAGTTGTCCATAGGTCCCGGCCCGAAAGTCGTCCTGAACAGGCGGGTCAGGTATTCCTCGTCGACGCCCAGGTTCGCCCCGAGATCGTCGTCGTACCTGCCCTCCACTAATCCCCTATAGAATGACTTCGTTGTGATGCAGCCGCTCAAGGTCGACCCGGGACGGCAAAGTTGTTGCAGAGTAACGCGACACTCACGGTGCCATTCGACATTCCTCGGCCTCTTTTTGATCCACGACTGCAGCTCGGTCATGGAGACGAGCTGCGGGAAAGCGCGTCGCACAAACGGCGACCACACCTGCTCACCGTCGTCTACGTAGAGCCGGAGATGTCGCAGTCTCAGGGCATGTCTGCGCATCATCAACCACGGCATGCCCAGCCCTCCTTTCAGCGGGTGCTGGCAACAAACGGATCGCCTCACCATCGGAACGCTTCCTTTCCACAAAAAGCGGAAGAGGATGCGCTCCATTTCGGTGATGGCGCAATCGGGACAAGGCACGACGGTCAGGCGGTATTCGATGACGGACGCGATGTACGCGTTCGCCACCTCCGCCCGACCTTTTAGGGACAGCTTCCTCTCGGACCATTGCCGGTAGAGAGTGGCCACCCTACTCGTTATCTCGCCCCAGTTCTTCTCCGTTTGCAGGTCCGGACCGAACCAGACTCCGAGCAACTTGACCGGACCGTCCGTCCAGCGTACCACTACTGAGGCGCTGCCGGACGCTATGGGCTTGCTTCTCCAGGTGCCGAGCAGCAAACCCACCGACTTATCCCGGTTGATTTTCGCTCCCGTCACCGCTTCGTAGTCTTTCAGCGTCTCGCCGACAAGCCCGATGTGCTCGTGGCTAGACGCTATGACGGTGACGTCGTCCGCGTATGCCGACACGCTCGTCCCGCACCCCAGTTCTCGCGGGATGCCCCTCAGCATCGCCAGCTTCCACAGTAGTGGCTCGAGAGTCAATACGTACAGGAGCGGCGACAGGGGGCATCCCTGACGAACCGAACGTGCAATGTCGAAGGGTCCCGATAGACGTCCATTGACGCGAACAACCGAACGGATGCCTGTGTACAAGCAGCCATCCAGCCGCGGAAAACGGGACCGAAGCCGGCCGCTTCGAGGACGGCCTCCAAGTATCGATGGTCTACCCTATCGAAAGCTTTGGATTGATCCAAATTGATCAGGGTCCCACCCATGCCAGGTTCCTTAACTACCCTCTCTATGATGTAGCGCATCAGATGGAGGTTGTCATGGATGCTCCGGCCCGGCACGGCGCACGTCTGCTCCGTGCCGACCAGTTTCTCGATGACAAGCGCCAACCGCTTGGCTAACACCTTGGCCAAAATTTTCATGTCTGCATTGAGCAGAGTGATGGGCCTAAAGTTATCTATGGCGTCCCCCTTGTTTGGATCTTTCTTCAGCAGCGTTACCGCTCCTCAGCTCACAAAACCGGGAATGCTCCCGTTCTGCTGCCAGTTGGAGTACACGGCCGCCAAGACTTCTCCAAACAAGTCTGGCATACAGTTGTAAAGCTCGTAGGGCAGACCATCCAAACCCGGAGATTTGTCCGTCGAGCAACCCGCCATCGCGTCCCTCACCTCCTCCGCCGTGATGACCCCTTCGCAGCACTCCGCCTCTCTTGCCGAGAGTCGTGGCAAGCTGTGCAGGTAGACACTAAAGTCCACCCTGCCTTCTCGCTCGCCACTCCTCCCGAACAGTCGGGCAAAATGCCGCTGAAACGCCTCGCACATCTTGCTCGGCTCGAGCAATTCGCGCCCCTGTTCGTCTACCAGAGACCGGATGGTGGCTCTGTTACCCCGCTGCGCCTCCGCCACCCGGGCCTCTCGGGCGGCTCCAACACCTTCATTCCTCAGAGCACGCATCCTTGCCCTGACAGCACACCGTTCGTGTTTAGCATTGAAGTGTTGGTCGAGGGCCAACCTCGCCGCTAAAACGTCGGATGCGATGCCACTTCGCAATGCCTCTTCTAACTTTATCACTAGCTCCCCCTCTACTCTGTTCCTCTCTACAGCTAGTGCCCTGCTATACCTTATTGCTTCCGCCCTTACTGCTCTCTTGAGGGCAAACCACCATTTGTTGTTGACGATGGCTCCCGTCAAAGCCCTCTTTACTAACGTGCTAATCCGGTCTCGGAAAACCTGTCTCGACGGGAAAGACGCGTTTAGTTTCAAGTAACCGGGACCCTGCCTATGTGCCTTATCTAAGTCTAGCGTACACGTCACAAGTTTGTGATCCGTGTAGCTGACTATGTGGAACTGTGGACATCCTAAACTATCTCTATCTCTTGTCCTACACACTATCCTATCTAGATACGATCTCGACGACCCAATGCGGTTGCTCCAAGTCCACGTTGGCACATTTGGGTGGTCGAGTCGGTACTTGTCAGACAACTGGAAGCGTCTGAGCAGGTCTATGAGGCCTTTGCATCCCCTTCTAGTTTTGTCACTCCCCACGTAGTCTAGATGCGTGTCCAAGGTAGCATTCCAGTCCCCCACTAAAAGTAAGGGACGAGACGTTCCCAGGAATACTTCTAGACGTCGAAAGAAGTCTGACCGACCTGTTAAACGAGGCACATAAACTGCCAGCAACCGAAAAGCGCCTCCATCGCTGCCGTCCACATCTAGGACAACCAGTCTACCCTCCGGGTCCGTAAATATCGTCTTTACTTGGAGATCCAGACTCTTGCGAAAAAGAACCGCCGTGCCACTACCGCCCACCCTCGGCAGACAGGGAGAAAAATAAATGTTAAACTGTCCGCCAAACATGGACTTTAGGGCCCGCGGTTCATGGAGTCTGGTCTCACTAATGGCTATGATATCCAAATTGTGTGACTTGATGTCATTTAAGAGGTACCCTTGTTTCCAAGGGGGACCCTAAGCCACGCACATTCACACAACCAATCTTCACCATGATTCTATTTATACGTGTGCTTTAAAGCACAAAACAAAAGAACAGAAAGTTACTTACCGTTCGAAAGTTTTGTTTCCTCCTTGGATTTTTCACCAAGGAGGCTATTGTACAATTTCTTGCACAAATATTTCTGGAATCCCCCTACCGAGTTGGGGTAGACGGATTTTATTGTGTTGTGTAATGCTGGTGTTACATGAATAATTTTAATGTGTTTTGGCGGTGTTGTACGTGGGTGGTTGTTGGTTTTGATATCGTTATTTGTGATGTTTGTTTTAGAGTTGATGTAATTCATCAACTCTGTGTTTGTACTGTCTATTGCTGTTAGCATTGTTTTTTTTATATTACTATTGGTGTTAGTAGTATTTTCGGGAGATGTGAATCTCCCTGCTTTGCTTGTGTTTGTATTTTGTTTTGTTTTCTTCTTACTGCGCTTCCTCTTTCCTTTCGTAGCTATTTTCCACTCCTCCCCACTCTCTTCATCGGATGATGGGAGATCTGAGGAGTCAGAAAGAGGTAACGGCAAATTTTGTGCGTCTGTGTGTGTTTCTGTGAATGTTTGTGTTGCTGTTTTTATTGATGTTGGCTGCTTGTTATTTATGTGTGGTGCATGTGATATGGGGGAGGGAGAGGCAGTCTTGGAATTTTCTTTTTTTTCTTCTGTTTTTGCAGTTTCTGTTGTCTTTTCTGTTGTGGTTATTGCTGATATTTCTGTTGTTGTTTTTTGTGTTGCTGGTGATGTTGGTAGTAAGGTTTTTCTGTTGGGGGTATTTGGTAGTTGCTTCTGTTGTTGTTGTTGTTGTTGTTGTTGTTTTTGTTTAGCGGCCAGAGGGCAGTCCTTTTTCAGATGTGCTTCGCTGTTGCATAGGTAACAGCGAGGTCGCCTGCCCTCTACCACCACATACAGCTTGTGGTCCTCTGCCAATCTAATGTTTGGAGGAATTTTCTGTGAAGCCTCCTCCGTGATGTGGAGACGGATTTCCAGATTTTTCCCTCCCCAGTTCTTTTCCTCTCCGACCGTAATCTCCAAAATATTTGCCTCCTCCATTTCCAGGCACACGGCCGATATCAGCCATTGGGTGTCCACCTCCGATGGCACATTTTTTATCATAACTTTGGTCACTCTCTGTCCTAGATAACTCGGTATCATTACCAAGTCATCTGTGCGGAGAGAGAGTGTCGAAAATTGTTTAGCTAAATTTTCATCCAGAAATCTCACTTGCACCGTTCCAAATTTTCTTCCCCAGGTGACATGATTCTGATAAGGCCAAATTTTTCTAAGACAAACTTCAATTTTATCTGGTGCTTACGTCAGAGACATTTGTGACGGTTTTTACGCATGGTTTTGTAACCTTGGTTACAGTTTTGTTTTCGTTGTTGGTGGTGGTGGTGGTGGTGGTGGTGGTGGTGAGAGGGCTGTTAGTAGCTGTAACCACCGTCTTTGTGACGTTTACAGCAACTGCGTTCCTGTCACTGTGTGAGTACGCGCTATTCTGTTCTTTTTTCTCTTCTGGCATCTGAAGCCTCGAGAAATGCTTGTCAAAAGAACAAGACAAGCGTTCCAAAATTATGTTTCTCGACATTTTTCAAATGTCAAGAAGGAAATTTTTGTATTTTGCTAGGGCCGAAACTGCCCCTGGGGGCCAATTCCTGCCCTTGAAAATACACACAAATGAAGCCTAGGTGCTTCGCAACAAAATTATTTAAAAATTCCAACAAAATGTGGACAGTAAAAGGTCAAATAAACGTTTACCTTCGCAGCCGATGTGACAGCACGTCCGTGAGAAGAGATAGATAGATAGATAGATAGATGGATAGATAGATTGATAGAAATATAGATGGATAGATAGATAGATAGATAGATAGAAATATAGATGGATAGATAGATAGATAGATAGATAGATAGATAGATAGATAGAAAATGTAGATGGATAGATAGATAGATAGAAATATAGATGGATAGATAGATAGATAGAAATATAGATAGAAATATAGATGGATAGATAGATAGAAATATAGATGGATAGATAGATAGATAGAAATATAGATGGATAGATGGATAGATAGATAGAAATATAGATAGATAGATAGATATATATAGAGAGAGAGAGACAGATACATACATACATAGAGACATATATCGATTTTTTTTTACAAGAACATTTTATTAAACAATCATAAATTTACTCGATTTTACAATAGTTTATATTAAATAATAAATGGTTAATGTTTAACTGTTTTAACAATATTTGGTGTTCATCAGCAAAGAAACGCGTCGCGTAGTATCAAACTTGTTGACGTTTAATTACAAAAGCGTTCGACGTTTCGCAGCAGAAGAAATGATTTTTTCGGATTTGACAGCAAAAACACTTGATGTTTAACAGTAATAAAAATATTTCTTGAAGTCTTGGAAGCAAAAGACATTTTGGTATTTTGTATTAAAATGATGATCAGCTCGTTTAGTTATTATATCAACGTCTGTTATTTCACTGCCAGATATTTTGTTGTTTTATGTCAGAAGAGAAAATTGTTGAAGTTTTGCAGCCAAAAACATTTGGCATATTTTTATAAAATTGACATTTAGCTCTAAATCAGTACGAATATTTGGTGTTTAGCAAAAAAAAAAAAAACACTTGGTGTTTGGCAGCAATAATTGTTATTTTTGCAGCAGAGACCACACTTTGGGTTTAGTTGTTGTATGAACGTTTGATGTTTAATAATTGTATCAATCATTCTTTGGTGTTTAACTGTTCTAAAGGTCGAGTGCCGTTCCAAATGTTAATTGTTGTTTAGCAGCAACAAGAGTTTCTTGAACAACATCTAGCACGGAGCAGTAGGCAGAAATAGCCGACCAAACGGAAACCAACGAAGAGAACAGCCATCATAATGAAATCCAACTTATAATTCTCCTGGGAAGAGATATAAGGAAACAAGATTTGAACAATTTAACGGATTAACGGGTTGACGAACTAGCGTGTTGACGGCTTAACATGTTAAATTAACTGATTAATGAATTAAGATGTTCACAAAATAATGGATTAATCTGTTAAAAGATTAGCAAATAAACGTATTAGCAAATAAACGCGCGTGTGGGCGTGTGTGTGTGCATGCGTGGATTTGTGTGTGCGTGTGTGCGTACGTGTGTACGTGCGCGCTTGTGTGTGTGTGTGTAAAGGTTCCAGTTGACGATTTTTCCTTTTTGTATAGATGAACAGTGAACGGTGTTGGAGAGCATGAAGATTAACCTTGTAGGAGAGAAAATAATTAGCTACCTGTATCATACTGAATCGCGTATGGTATCCAGTATATATAC
>NC_142954.1:21738276-21743276 GCF_046866305.1 Octopus bimaculoides | reverse complement strand
TTATTATTATTATTGTAATGACGCCCACAACGGCTCACTTACTGATGTTCTGCACATTTTCCCATTGGTTAACGGTGATCACTTCTACAGAATAACTGAACCAGGAAATGTATTTCAGCCAAATAAAATAGTCAGGAATACTCCTACAAGAAAAACGTTAATATTTCTTTTATTATATACACATATCATCAACGTATTTATATATTCATTTTACTATTTAGTTTGCGCTTAATGTATTATGAATAATTTTATATATAAAGGCATTATTTGCATGTTTCTCATGTGATGTTGGCGCAGGCGTGCCTATGGCGTTTAGAATTTTTCTTTGCAGCAGCTACGTGATTGTAGGTTCCGTGGGCATCTTGGGCAAGTGTCTTTTGCTGTAGCTCCCGGGTCGACCAATGCGTTGTGAGTGAGTTTGGCTGACGGAAACTGTGTTAAAGCCCATCATGTGTGTATGTATATATATATATATATATATATATATATATATATATATACACACACACATATATATATATATATACACACATATATATATACACATATTTTTCTATACATATATTTACTGCTTCTGTCGCTTTAATTATTTTATATAATGCACACACACACACACACACACACACACACATTCACACACACACACACATTCACACACACACACACACACACACACACACACACACACACACACACATACATATATATATATATATATATATATATATATATGTATATATAATAAATGTGTGTGCGAGTATATATTACATTCACTATCTACTATAAACATATAGATACACAGACAGCTCAGTAGGTAGATAGATATAGACAGACAGACAGACAGATGCATACAGACACACAGACACACAGATACAGAGACACATAGATAGATAGATAGATAGATAGATAGATAGATAGATAGATAGATATGGGTGTTTGTGTTTGTACCTCTCAACATTTTTGCCAACAGGGTTTAATTTTTTTTTTTTTGTCCCCCGTAACTTAGTGGCTCTGAGAAAAGAAAGAGACCGGTAGAACTTGTGCATATCTAAGGTTACAGGTAGTCACCTGCTATCTACATAGTTCTTAACAGGAATAAGACCGAACCTAAACCAAACCAAAATAACAATAGTCATAATAGTTTACCCGGTGTTAAGGAAAAGGCCGCCAAACAGCATCAGGGGAGCCAGTAATGGTGGTGCTAACGCAAGGGCTGTCTGCACAGTTCCTGCCATGGCAGATATGAGGAAACCTGAAATATAAAAAGAATTGACAATATCATCATCGCTCGCAGAAACTGGCAGGTTCCAGTAAAATGGTTTGGCTCATAATAAACAAGGTTACAATAATGGAATCTGGTGAAGTTCTAGCAAGAATTCTAAACACCCTAACTGAGTTAATGGCACCAAAATATGCCTATTTAGTCTTTATTCACCAAGATTGGTCTAAAAAATTGGCACATGCATGCAATTTGTCAGTTTCTCTCCTGCTCTCTCTCTCTCTTTCTCTCTCTCTTTCTCTCTCTCCTCCTCTCCTTCAGTATATGTGTGCGTGTGTGTGTGTGTGTGTGTGTGTGTGTGTGTGTAAATATGTATGTGTATATATATTGGGTCATCCCATAAATAATGCGGTTTTTTATACTTCTTTTATGTTTCAAAATTAAGATAAACGAAGTTCTTTTTTAATCTAAAATATGCTCTCCTTCGTTTTATACAATGTTCTTCCATTTATTTGGTAGACTTGTAAGTCCCTTCTTCCAAAATTCACTTGTGCGTGACGTAAAATACTCCTCCAGTACTGTTCTCACCTCGTCTACAGAATTCATGTTTTTTCCATCCAAATGATTTTGAAGACCGAGGAATAAGTGATAATCAGATAGGGCAATGTCTGGCAAATATGGTGGGTGGGGCACTGTTTCCCATTCAAACTGATTCGGCCTTTGGAATGTCATCTTCGCTGTATGTGGCCAAGCATTATCCTGATGGAAGAACACTTTTCATCCTGAAACCAAAGATGATCGTTTTTCTTCTAGTGTTGACTTAAGCCGCTCAAACTGCGAGCAGTAGATCTCCTTTGTTATCGTTTAGTTTGGGTTTAAAAGTTCAAAGCGGACTAAACTTTTCATATCCCACCAAACAGATAACAACACCTTACGTGGCTGAAGGCCCTTTTTAGCTTGGAGTGCCGGTGTTTCTTCTTTCCTTTATTGTCTTCAGCGTTTGACACATTTATTGAGAACCCATTTCTCGTCACCAGTCGCTCTTCGATCCAAAAAAAGGTTCATTCGTGAGACGTGACAGCAAAGAAGAGCACACATTCACTCTCTGTGCGCGCTTAGACTCGGAAAGTTTGTGAGGAACCCATTGACCCAATATGCTGACTTTTCCGCTGGCACACAGGTGTCGATGACTGGTTGAATGACCAAATACAAGTTTTTCTGCTAGTTCCTCGATAGTTACGGTGGGATTTTGTTCCACCAGATTTCCCAGGATGTCCTCGTCGAGCTCTAAAGATCTTCCTGGATTACGCTTATTTTCCGATCCCCATATACTGCATTAACATTCCTCGCACTTTCCGTTGCGCTGTTGCCTTTATTGAACTCATAAAGTAAAATATGCCAAATATGCCCCTTTGTGACTTCCATTATAACTTTGTAAAAATAACTGTTAGAATTGAACGGCACTCTTCAAAACTGGCACTAAGAATAAGGACAAGGTAAAATTACTAAGTAATATCTTTAAATCTATGTATGTGGGTCTTTGTGTCTGTGTTTGTCTCCCTGTCATCCTTCACAACCAGTGTTGGTGTGTTTATATCCCCGCAACATTAGCGGCTTATCAAAAGAAACCGATAGAATAAGTACTAGGCTTTAAAAAAATAAGCCCGGGGGGGTCGATCTTTTTCGACTAAAACCCTTCAAGGCGCTGCTCCAGCATGGTCGCAGTCGAATGAGTGAAACAAGTAAAAGAATAAAAGAATATATATATATAATATATATATATATTTTTATTTATTTATTTATTTATGAATAAATTGCAGTTTAACTGCAGTTCTTCGAAAAGATAAGTTACGAATTTATTTTAAGAAATATTGTTAAATGTTTTTCGAGCATTTGTTTGTTTATTGTTAAAACAAGCATTTTTTATATATTTATTTGATATTTATTGTAAGTTACAATACGTAAATTGTTTTTATTATTATTATTATTATTGTTATTATTATTATTATTATTATTATTATTTTATTTTAGACCTAACGAGTGACTATATTTTTGAATAGATTTAATTAAAGATCGATTTGATTATTAATAGTATTAATAATCGAATTGGTTTTATTAGGTACCTATTTGAAAATATAGCCACGAAACGTGCGTTGTCATTCTTATACCATTTACTAGTTTTTTTTATGTATTTTATTGTATTTTTAGAATAAAGTGTTTATGATATATTTATTTTCTGGAGGGTATGAATTATATTCTTCATTACTGAATTATTTAATAGTGATTTCTCTCTCTCTCTCTCTCTCTCTCTCTCTCTACATATATATATATATATATATATATATATATATATATATATATATATATATATATATATAAGGGCATTACTATACATGAATGCCTCACGCTGAGAGGGACTCTAAGGTCAAACTACCATAATAAACACATTTTTACCGAACGCGAGGAGATGCAACTCTCAAAGCTAGCCCCTTAAAACAGACTAAACTATAGACCATGATTTCGTAGTTATTGCAGTATTATGCAACTTCCACTCATCAGTATAGCATGGTCAAGACACATAAAAATAAACAATATATATATATGCATGTAGATAGATAGATAGATAGATAGATAGATAGATAGATAGATAGATAGATAGAAGTAAATGCATGCATATTCCAAGTTGACATGTAACTGTGCACAGATGCGGGAATTAGAAAAGAGAAATTCAGACTCACCGAAAGATCCTGCTATATTACTGACGAATACCAACACACAACAAGACACTACAAATGTTTCGAAGTCATCGTAAAGACCTGCAAGGAAGGCACAAAGATTAGATTAGCGAAGAGAAGAGAAAACGGATGATTCTAAAGAACAAAGGAAAACCGTTTGTCTCTTTTCGTCTCTGCTGTTCTGATTGTCCATGTTTATGCTGTTTTCCTTGTCGTTTCTGTCATGATTATTTGGAGCGAAATTAGGCGAATAACAATGATACTGAAGTCTGACTTCATACTGTTACACACACACACACACACACACAAACACACACACACACACACACACACACACAGAGTCACACAGACACACACACATATGTATTTGTGTGTGCGTGTATATATATATATATATATATATACACACAATTAAAAGGGTAAAGGTTTATCAATTTATTAATTTATTAATAAATTAACAATTAATAATTTTTACCAAGTCCTTCGGTATGCAAACACCATTACCGGTGAAGAACTTATTTAAAAGTTCTTATACATTTATAAACATAACTAAGGGATCAGCAACTGTTGCTGATCCCTTAATTATGTTATATATATATATATATATATATATATATATATATATATATATATATATATATATATATATATATATATATATATATATATATATATATATATATATATATATATATATATATATATATATATATATATATGGCTGTGTGGTAAGAAGCTTGCTTACCAACCACATGGTTCTGGGTTCAGTCCCACTGCGTGGCACCTTGGGCAATTGTCTTCTACTATAGCCTCGGGCCGACCAAAGCCCTGTGAGTGGATTTGGTAGGCGAGAGAGAAGTAATTGCCTGCATATTCCAAGTTAACGTATAGCTGGGCACGAAAAAAGGGCACCCAACACATTTAGTAAAAGTTACATGTATTATTTAAAACAGGTCGGTCATAGAGTGACCATTGTTTTCGACTTATAAAGCGCTTAACAGTATATGCGCGACACGCCAGACTCAAATGGTCGACGACGCATAACC
>NC_142954.1:21720593-21730276 GCF_046866305.1 Octopus bimaculoides | reverse complement strand
CCGGAAATAACTCTGCAGTTAATAAATTTTTGCAGCTAATTTACCGGTTTGAGAACATCATTATTTAAAATTTATTAATAAGGGTAGAAATTGATATTAATCAATTAAAACCAGTGGTCTAGCATATTAAAAAAATCCGAAGATTAAAATTATATTACATACAAAAATAAGAGGAATGACTAGCAAAAGTTGACTCCTATATGCTAGAAATAGCTGCCGAATCATCTAACCACGCTGAATCCCCGAGAATACACGTTAAGGGTACACGTTAATTTCACGAGCAACCTGTTCCGTTGGGGGGACAAACACAGGCACGCATACATACATATATATATACATATAAATATACATATATACATATATACGACGGGCTTCTTTCAGTTTCCGTCTACCGAATCCACTCACAAGGCTTTGGTCGACCCGAGGCTATAGTAGAAGACACTTACCCAAGGTGCCATGCTGTGGGAATGAACCCGGAACCATGTGGTTGGTAAGCAAGCTGTATAATTTATAGATATTCTCTAAATATATAGCAACAAATCTTGGTTACGTATAATTTTATCATATTCGTTCCTTTTCATCAACAGAAAAAAAAATAGACCTCGGCGGCTATTCCTGGCAACTACCACAACCATTATTCCACGGCGAGATCTTTGAGAATATAAGTTGAACGGCGAATTCCAAGATGGAATATTCTAAATATTGGGTTGTCCGGAAAGTTCTTGCCGATTTATAGTAGCTTACCTTTGGACTTGTGGAGGCGCAATGGCCTAGTGGTTAGGGCAGCGGACTCGCGGGTCGTAGGATCGCGGTTTCGATTCCCAGACCGGGCGTTGTGAGTGTTTATTGAGCAAAAACACCTAAAGCTCCACGAGG
This sequence comes from Octopus bimaculoides, assembly GCF_046866305.1. Taxonomy (NCBI): domain Eukaryota; kingdom Metazoa; phylum Mollusca; class Cephalopoda; order Octopoda; family Octopodidae; genus Octopus; species Octopus bimaculoides. The sequence continues at coordinate 21,729,400 of NC_142954.1, read as the reverse complement.
CTCCGGCAGGGGATGGTGGCGAACCCTGCTGTACTCTTCCACCACAACTTTCTCTCACTCTTATTTCCTGTTTCTGTTGTGCCTGTAATTCAAAGGGTCAACCTTGTCACACTGCGTCACGCTGAATATCCCCGAGAACTACGTTAAGGGTACACGTGTCTGTGGAGTGCTCAGCCACTTGCACGTTAATTTCACGAGCAGGCTGTTCCGTTGATCGGATCAACTGGAACCCTCGTCGTCGTAAGCGACGGAGTGCCGACAACAACAAACCTTTGGACTTATTTGCCATGAGACCACCTCAATTCTGGGAAGAGGGTATTTCCAAGTTAAAGGAAAGATGGAGACGCATTGTGCAACGAAATGGTTCATATTTGGTTGATTAAAATGTAATGGCAAGTATTTATTGACCTTTTTCTTTCCGTTAAAAATCGGCACGAACTTTCCGGACAACCCAGTATTAATCAGATACATTAAGGCAACGTTTTGGTAATTGTGTTTATGAAAATGAACATAGTAAAGCAACTGTGCGGCCATGCTGGAGTACAGTATCGAAGAGTTTAGTCGAGCACATCGTCCCCCAGTACTTACGTTTATTTTTATTTTTTCAAGCGTGTTACGTATTCTATCGGTCTCTTTTTGCCAAGCTGCTAAGATACGGGGACGTAAATAAGCTAACACCGGTTGTCAAGCGGTGGTCGGTGGGGAGCGGAATACAACACAAAATCAAAGACATACAGACATAGACATATGCACATGCGTATACAGAAGGCTTTCACTTTCTGTTATTAAAACAACACGTATAGCTTCGGTCGGCCTGTGGCTTGATCTGGAAGACATTTGCTCAAGGTGTCACGCAGCGGAACTGAACCAACACCGCAAGATCATAAAGTAAATTTCTAACCTACATCGTTACGTCTGCACCCGATAATTTATGCAGCAGAAATGCTGTGAACGAGGTGCATAAATATAAATTTTTATTAAAGAAATAATTTATATTATAATGCATGCAAACCAATAAATGTTTATCGTTTGAAAGAAAGTAAGTTTAACATATACATAAATAGTGAGAGACATTCTGTTGAGGCTAGGCCGAAGTTGAAGTGAAATGAGAAGGCGAATGAAATGAGAGCCAAATAAGGATTAACCCGTAATCGATAGCAGAATGGAAGGTGGAACTCAGGTAGAATTGATTATGTCCAGATAACTACTACATGCTAGAAGAGAGAGTTAAAACTATTAATAAGTGTGTTTAAAAGAAAATTATTTTAACAGGGCCCAAATCTGATGACCCAAATCAACGCGTGATCAGAAATGTCAGTACACTACGGTAGAGATACAATCATAAATGCATTAAATATATAGATCTATCTATCTATATATATATATATATATATATATATATATATATATATATATATATCTGTGTCTGTGTATATATATAAATCTTTATACACACAAACACACACACACACACACACACACACACACATATAGGTGAAGCCGTGGCCGTGTGGTAAGAACCACATGGCTCCGGGGTGGGGTGGGGTTTAAGTTGATTACATCGATCCCCAGTGCTCAACTGGTGCTTTATTGTATCAACCCTGAAAAGCGGAAAAGCCAAGTGGATTAGGGCGAGATTTGAACTCAGAACCTGAAGTCGAGGGAAGTCATTTTCTCCGACGCGGTAACGATTCTGCCAACTCGTCGACTTATATGCAATTAATAATGGTTTCAGATTTTGGCACAAGGCCAGGAATTTCGGAGTTAAGAGTAAAATGAATACATCGACCCACACTGCTCAACTGGAACATATTTTATCGACCCAGAAATGAGGAAAAGCAAATTCGACCTCGGCAGAATTGGAAATCGGACGGACGAAATGGCGCTCAACATTTTGCGCAGCGTGCTAACGATTCTGTCAGCTCGCCGCCTTATAATGCAAGTAGTTATGGCACAAGGCCAACAGTTTCGTGGGTAGGAGTAAGTGGATTTCATCGACCACGGTGTTCTTCTGGTACTTATTTCATCGACCCAGAAAGGACAAAAGGCAAAGTCGACCTCGGCAGAATTTGGACTCAGAAGTTAAAGACGGAGTAAATGTCGTTAAGTATTTTCCCCGGTGTGCCAACGATTCTGCCAGCTAACCGCCAGACAATCAAGTAATAATCCTTTCTACTATAAACACAAGGCCTGAAATTTGGGGGAGGGGGTATAGTCGATTACATCGACTCCAATTCTTCTTAATTTATCGACCACGAAAGGCTGAAAGGTAAAGCCGACCTCGCTGGAATTTGAACTCAGAACGCAAAGGCGGACGCGATACCACTAGGCACTTTGGCCGGCGTATTAACGTATCTGTCAGCTTAACACTTTATATGCAAGTAATATTAGCAAATTTCTATAACGTATTACAATGTGAAGGTTGAAATATTCTTTCATGGTTCCATCTTGTGTTTGACATTTAAGATATTCCGTCGGATATCAATATTTGATAGATTTATAGAAACAGCACCTGAAAAATATATGACTTCAAAATCTGGAAGTTATTAAGCTTAGGTAGATGCCAGCATCTGCTTCTCCTGTTCTACATATTCAGTGGTATTCTTTTATATTTTTATTATTTTATTCTTTTACTTGTTCCAGTCATTTGACTGCGGCCATGCTGGAGCACCGCCTTTAGTCGAACAAAGCGACCCCAGGACTTGTTCTTTGTAAGTCTAGTACTTATTCTATCGGTCTCTTTTGCCGAACCACTAAAATACGGGTATGTAAACACATCAACATCGGTTGTCAAGCGAAATAAGTCGGTTACTTCCAAACTACTTGGTTACACGTTCAGTTCTGATGCTGGTGTCTTTACGTCACCGTCACTTAGCGCTTCGGCCAAAGATACCGATAGGCTTCCAAAGAATAAGTCCTGGGGTCGATTTGCTCGACCAAAGACGGTGCTCTAGCATGGCCGCAGTCAAATGACTGAAACAAGTAAAGGAGTAAAGAGAGTATTCATGTGTTTGTATATAAACATATACTTATACGCACACATATGCACACACACAAACACACACAAACATACACACACACACACACACAGAAACACACACACACACACATATATGTATATAATTTAAAGATTAGGTCTAAAATTATAACAAAAATTGGTTGTCGCATGATAAGATGTTCTCTTTGCAACCACTCGGTTCCAGGATCAGTCCCACTGCGTGGCACCTTGGCCAGATGTCTTCTATTATAGATTTTGGGCCAACCAAAGCCTTGTGAGTAGATTTGGTAGACGGAAACTGAAAGAAGCCCTTTGTATAATATATGCATCTGTATTTATGTGCTTGTGTTTTTGTGTCTGTGCTTGTGTCTGTTTGAGTAGCCTGTATTAATGCTCGCCGAGATATTGCTTACATTCTCGTTTATACCTTTAAAAAAGCAAATAAGCTGGAAATGGATAGACCAGTTTAAATGTGCAACACTTTCTTGGCAACAAGTTCGATTAATAAATTACTTTTTTATTAATAGTGTTTTGTTTCAGAGCGGCAAAATGTTTTAGAGGTCAACTGCCCAATTGATGAAAACACTTGTTTTAAAATCAATGAAAATATGAACATATATAGATATCTACTAAAAAAACATTCATGTTCCTCTACTCAAACTCTAAATTCACCATTGTACTCGCAAACACTGAGGCCGGCATTTATATGTAATATCGCTAAAGTTTGTGTAACACTAAGGGAAGTAACCCAAATGGTAGGAAAGATGTTGGTTGCTTTGGTAGCCGTGTTATCGGAGACGGCGTGGAGGCGCAATGGCCCAGTGGTTAGGGCAGCGGAGTGCTCAGCCACTTGTACGTTAATTTCACGAGCAGGCTGTTCCGTTGATCGGATCAACTGGAACCCTCGACGTCGTAAGCGACGGGGTGCCAACAACATTATAAATAATTAGGATTGTTTATGAATTATCCAGTTATTTTCAAGTTGTGGATTCTATTTGTCATGTCACGCGCAGACAGTCTTATTGTGAAGAGAAATAATATGAGTGATAAAATGGCTGTTATTTTTAGCATGTAAGGGCTTTGAAGCCCTCTTACTTATAATCGTGACTTGTTCATAATTATAAACCTTCTTCTTCTATGTATTTTATGATAACATGTTGGCCATAATCTTGATTATTTATAATATATCTTCGTTAATGTCTTATTACATTACTTTCTAATTATTTCATCGTTTCCCCATCTCATATTCTGTGATTTTGCCGTGGCTCGAATTTTCCGGTCTTGTCACGTAAATGCTATGCATGGCATTTGAATTCAAGACTTGAATGTGTAGATAGAGGTTGAAGCATTTCTCTTGCCGGTCGGGATTCATGCTAGCCCCAAGGTAAGGTCTTGTTTTGATTTCTATCTATAGGAATATTTGCCCTGACGAGACGAACGGCTCCGTTAAGAGGTCCCAAACGTCGAAATTGCAACAGGGAATTAAGCAGTTATTTTTTAAGTTGTGGATTTCATTTGTCATGTCGTCCGCAGAAAGTTTTTATCGTGAAGAGAAATAACATGAGTGATAAAATGGCTTTACAGCGTTTTGACTGCTATTTTAAAACTGTAATGGTTTTGAAACTCTCTTAGTTATAATTGTGACTTACTCTTTTACTTGTTTCAGTCATTTGACTGTGGTCATGCTGGAGCACCGCCTTTAATTGAGCAAATCGACCCCAGGACTTATTCTTTGTAAGCCTAGTACTTATTCTATCGGTCTCTTTTGCCGAACCGCTAAGTTACGGGGACGTAAACACACCAGCATCGGTTGTCAAGCGATGTTGGGCGGGGGGGGGGGGGTGACAAACACAGACACACAAACACATGTATATACATTTATACGACGGGCTTCTTTCAGCTTCTGTCTACCAAATCCACTCACAAGGCTTTGGTCGGCCCGAGGCTATAGTAGAAGACACTTGCCCAAGGTGCTACGCAATGGGACTGAACCCGGAACCATGTAGTGGGTAAGCAAGTTACTTACCACACAGCCACTCCATAATTATAAACGTTCTTCGTATATATATATGATGCATTTATATATACATGTAGATGTAGGTATGTACATACATGTACGTATATACGCATATACTCATATATTATTTCTCTCTACATATATACATTATATATATACACACACATATACATGCATACTATATACATATACATACATATATAGACACATATAACTATATATATACATACACGTATATACATACACATATATAATTATATATACTCTTCGAAACGCCAGTGTTAGAATGGGGGTAGCTGATGAAGGAAAATGTTCTCTATGTGGCTTGTGTGTGTTCTGTACTCTGGTTATTATTGTTTTTTGTCTACGTTTTGTTTGCAACGTCCTGTACCCAGATATGCACCTATATATACAGGTAGACGTAGGTATGCACATACCTGTACGTATATATGCATATACTCATTTATTATTTGTTTTATATATATATATATATATATATATATATATATGCAACTTCACGATGGCTAGTTTGATGACTACACTCTCCATATGAATGTGTGTGTGTGTGTGTGTGTGTGTGTGTGTGTGTGTGTGTGTGTGTGTGTGTGTGTGTGTGTGCGTATCAGGTGTATACCGTCTCCAACTGTGACAGTGTCACCAAGTAAAACTGCCCACTCATTATGAGTCGACGCCATGTACTTTTGGGTATGGTCCGTCATCGTGTGCTTTCAGGGTAGAATGATGGATTGTCAAGCTGTTTAATCAGGGTGGAGTTGTTGAGTGATGCGTAACCAAGCAATAATGAGTTCAGTCATGCAAGGTAGAAGGTAAGACACGCAGCTCTTTCTTACCGATTGATGACGGTCATTGATTGATCAGATTTATGATCGGCGGACTTCCAGCCGTGGCCTTCCCATCTTTGTTTTTACGTTAGGAACGATGTTAATCAGTTTCAAATAGGTTTGACATAAACACTTTACCTGGTTAATTGTTGTTGTTGTTGTTGTTGTTGTTGTTGGTGGTGGTGGTGGTGGTGGTGGTGGCGGTGGGTGGTGGTGCTACTGCTGCTACTGTTATCGTTCCTGTGTTGGCGGTAATGCTGACGATGGTGATGTTGTTGTTGTTGTTGGAGGTGGAGGAGGAGGAAGAAAAGGAAGATACGTTGTTATTATCGGCTGTTGTTGTTGCTGCTGTTGTTAATCGGTGTTGTGTGGAGGCGCAATGGCCCAGTGGTTAGGGCAGCGGACTCGCGGTCATAGGGTCGCGGTTTCGATTCCCAGACCGGGCGTTGTGGGTGTTTATTGAGCGAAAACACCTAAAAGCTCCACGAGGCTCCGGCAGGGGATGGTGGCGAACCCTGCTGTACTCTTCCACCACAACTTTCTCTCACTCTTACTTCCTGTTTCTGTTGTGCCTGTAATTCAAAGGGCCAGCCTTGTCACACTGTGTCACGCTGAATATCCCCGAGAACTACGTTTAAGGGTACACGTGTCTGTGGAGTGCTCAGCCACTTGCACGTTAATTTCACGAGCAGGCTGTTCCGTTGATCGGATCGACTGGAACCCTCAACGTCGTAAGCGATGGAGGGCCAACAACACTGATCAGATCTTCACTATGACAACATGAACTTTTCAAAATTATATTTTTTCGAGCAGATCCTTTCTGGATGCTGCTGTTCTATGAAGGTTTCCTATTATGTCGTTGAAAGCTTGAAATAGGGAGTAATTAACAGTCAACAACTGAAGAGGGGTTAGACATCTTTTGATATTTTTTCTGTCCCGTACTTGTCTCTCATTATGTGTTTACATATTTTTCACTCGTTGGTGACGTCCTGTACTTGATGCATTTTACATATATATATATATATATATATATATATATATATATACGTGACAAAAGGGATTCTTTCTTTCTATTTCCTGCATTCCTATAGAGAAGACGTGATTTTTTTTTGTCTCTCATTCACATCTAACTAACGTTCAAAATAATTGTTCTATCATCTTGGCGTAACAGCCCTTACCGTTTGTTTCCACTGTCTTGTTTTTACTGTCTTGTCCTGTTTTTACCGTCTTTTATTGTCTTGTTCTCACTGTCCTGTTCTTGTTAACACTTTCACCCTCCGCAAAAAATTCCAAATTTTATTTAATTTGCTTTGCGGGAAGGACTGTTCCAACGAAGTCGCGTATTGTCCTTGCCTTCGATACGCGGAGTAGATGGACAGGAACAACTGATGAAGGGAAATATTCTTTATGTTGTATGTCTCGTTTCTCTGGGGTTTTTTTTCGTTGTTAAAAAAAAAGTTCGTTTTCTGTCTTCGTCTTTATGTTTTCGTTTCTCTTTGTGTTTGACGTTTTTTTTTTGTGATGTCCGCACCCATATATGCATGTATGTATACATATAGATGTAGCTATGTACATATGTATGGATATATGCATATATATATATATATATATATATATATATATATATATATATTCCACAATGTAACCTCGTGGATATCGTTGGCGATTTTTTCTTCCTCCGTCTTCCCTTCTTTGGACTTTCCTTTGTTTCCGACGAAGAGCTCTGCTCGAAACGTCAAATTCCCTTTCTTTCCTTTCCCGAGCGTCCAGTAACACAATCTGTATCACGTCCTCGCGTTTTTATTTTTTGCTATTGTTTTTTTTTTTTCGTTTTTCTGTTTTGAACTTATATATATATATATATATATGTATATATATATATATATATATATATATATATATATATATATATATATATATATATATATATATGCGTGTGTGTGTGTATTGATATATATATATATATATATATATATATATATGTGTGTGTGTGTATATATATAATGTGTGAGTGTGTGTGTGTGTGTGAGAGTGCGTGTAAATTCAAATTATAAACAATATTATGCCATGAAAAATTTTTGTTTTTCAAAATGAAACAAAACTAACAGCAAGATGGAATATAATGTTTATTTTTGTATACTTCCCCTTTATTTATATTTGAAAAGATTTCTACATTTTTTAATTGCAAAGTCTTTGATCAGATTCTTACTATGACACCACGAATGCTTCAAAATTATATGAATGTTTCTTCGATCAAATCCTCAAAACTGCTTCAATACTTGGATAAGAAAAGTCATCCCAAATATGTTTGCTCATGCGATAAAGTTATTAACAGAGCTATATTTAGACCCATGAAGGCCCTAAGCACTTTTGATTTTGGTGTCCCCATATATATATGTAATCCAAAATATAAACAATAATAAACCATAAAATGAATTTTTATTTTTCAAAATGAAACAAAACTAACAACAAGTTAGACAATAATGTTGTGTGTGTGTGTATGTATGTATATAGTTAATGCCCCTCCCCAAGAAAACGAAGAAAAAACACAAGAAAAAATAACAACGCGTGGACGTGGTACATGCAAAGTTTTAGCAGACGACAGTGTCACAAAATGCCAGTGGTCTCTCCACTATCTCACTGACCCAATCTTTTCTCCGCTTGATGTTGCCTGGTCGAAGAAGTGGCTTCCTTCTTGCTGCTCTGCCATAATAACCAAGTTTGTGGAGATACCTGACAGCTGTTCTGGGACTGACATCAACTTGTTCTGCTATGTTAGAGGTCTTGCCACGAGAATTATCCTCCACACTTCTCTTAACAAATAGAAGGGTCCTATCAGAAGGCCCTGGTTGATTTGGACAAGGTGATGTGGACTCCTTCTCCTCTCAGGTGAATTGCACAATTACTCTATTAACTGTAGAAAGCGGGTTCCCAAAGCTTTCTGCGATTT
>NC_142954.1:21715593-21718093 GCF_046866305.1 Octopus bimaculoides | reverse complement strand
GTGATTGTTTCAGTTAGTGGAATAGTTTCATTTTTAAAGTGAAAGTATTTGACATGAGTGTTTTTGTTTCACTTTTGACACTTAATACTTAAATAGTGGAGGAGATATTATGTTGCTGTGTGCTCGAACTCTGCAAGAGGTTAATAAATTTTTTTGACTAAAACACAACTGGAACCCTAAGTAAGGCATGTGTAAAATTTGAATGAAATTGGTTGCGTAGTTCTCGAGTTTTAGGGATTCACACAGACAGACAGACAGACACCCATTCTCATTTTTATATATATAGATATATATATATATATTATAACAAATATAATATAGAGTCTGAGAGGTTATTACATCTGTATTTTTGCTTGTGGTCTCTGCATGTGTGTGTATATATATATCTATTTTTACGTAGATATGAATGTATATGAGCTGGTTTGTATATTTACATAAAATAACTATCAGGATGTAACATACACGTACGCCACAAAAGAAACTCACAGCACGTGTCCCCTATCATTATGCATACTCTCTCTCTCTCACACACACACACACACACACACACACACACACACACACACACACACACCTACCCATACACGTACATACAAACAGAAACACACACACACACACACACACACACACACACACACACACTGTATATTATTAGTACTGTCTTAAGTCTCTGATTACTCCGTCAAGACGTGAGTATTTAGGTTTTCGCTTCGGCTCCACCTTAGACCCAATCTCACACCCACCCTCATCACACAAATAACACTACAAACATAATGCCCACCATTTTCTTTTTTGGGAGGACATAATTTTCTTTTGTTTTTCTTTGTGGGGTTTTTTCCTCATACCACCCGCCACCAAGAACAAGCCACCGTATCCATTCATTGAATTACTCTCCATAATTCTCTTTTCTCTTCTATTTCCTGATTTTGACCGAATTTTTCTTATTGTTTATTTATCCTTTCGCCCACATCGTTTCTTACACCAGACTTTTTTCACTTTCAGCTTTTAAAGCCTTGTGTTTGAGGCTACGTAGAAGTAAGCGTGTGTGTATGTGTGTGTGTGTGTGTGTGTGTGTGGCGGAGTTTTCAGGTTTGTTTGTAGATATGCCTTGTTTTACGAAGCATCAGTGTTATTTTATCCCACAACCTCACACATTCACAAACATGTATAAATATACACATACATACATACATATATATATATATATATATATATATATATATATATTAGTGTGTCTATGTATGTATACATATGTGTATGTATAGGTAAATGGATATTTGCACACATACATCATATATATATATATATATATATATACTTATTTACATGTATATATAAATGTACGAGGTCTGATCAATAAGTATCCGGACTGTTGCCATAGTAACGAAGCTAACGTACGCAGAGTAAAGCTGCTTGGAGATGATTGACCTTGAAGTTTGCCGTGCAAGCGCACTAAGTTTTAACGTTTACAGCAGTGCTCGGAAGGAAGGTGTGTAGCGCGTGATCATCGCATTGACCATGACAGAGAAAGTTGTCATGGCGATACCTGCTCAGAGGCCTACGGAAAGCTGCAGAAAGTGTATGGAGAGGAGTATATGAGCCGCACACAAGTGTTCTAGTGTATAAGTGATTCAAGATGGTTGAAAAAATGTCGATATTGACGCATGCTCTGGGAGACCCGCAACCAGCAGAACTGAGCAAAAACATCGCAGATGTACATGCAGCTGGGAGGGGAAATCATCGAATCACCATCCGTGAGTTATCAGAGGATATGCAGATTAGTTACGGTTCAGTTCAGTCGATTATCAACTGAAGATATGGGTATGTGACGCGTGTCTACCAAGTTTGTGCCAAAACTGCGTTCAGTTGACCAAACAGACACTCGGATTTCAGTTGCACAAATTCTCCTTAATAGCGTCGAGAACGATGAAAATTTTTTGAAAACTTTGCGCAGGCAAATTCTCTGGTCAACTTTCTCTGTCATGATCAATACATCAATCACACGCTACACACCTTCCTTCCAATCGCTGCTGCAAACAGCGGAAGTGATCTAGAACGTTAAAACTTAGTGCACAAGTTTATATATATGAAGTATATATATATATATATATATATATATATATATATATATATATATATTAATTTGCTTCAGCTTTATATTATATTACATTATATTAAGCCAGAAACGTGGTCTATAGTATAAGATGTACAGAGAGACGATGCAGTAACAAGACAACGACGTATGTAGGGGAAACAGCACGGAGCATAGGAGAGCGGGTAAGTGAACATTGGATGGAACTTAAGGAAGAGAAGAGCTCATCAGTTCTGTACCAGCACGCTAAGCAGGAACACGGAGGCTCACTCAACAACATAGAAGTTAAAACCTCGTCCACACACATAGAACAGACGCAGCACTTACACAAATTACAGAAGCTACACACATAATAGCAGATAAACCTAGCCTGAATAGGAAACTGGAATGGAACACTAGCACACACCC
>NC_142954.1:21708093-21713093 GCF_046866305.1 Octopus bimaculoides | reverse complement strand
GAATATCTGATTTTCATCTATATATATATATATATATATATATATATATATATATATATATATATATATATATATATATAATAATAATAATAATAATAATAATAGTAATAATAATAGGGATCAAATCCAAAATTACAGGAAAAAATTCAATTAAAATCAATCTATTAAGAATTAAAATTAAATCAAGTTTATTATCTTGATCTTATGATATTTACTTTGTATTATATTATACTTATTTATTGTGCTTTTAATTATAAATTTTTCCTATATGTGACAGTGGATTTTCATCGATGAGTTCATGAACCTTGGTTCTTTTCCCTAAAACTATATATATATATATAAATTACAGAGAAGTACTTGTATAGCAAGTGACGTGATCTGAGATCGTATGCTGGAACGAAAACAGTTGCAGCGTGGAAGGTGTTTATAAGTCATTTAAGAAACACACAAAAACCGTTAGATTCACTTCAACATTTAAATTTAATTTGCCAAAATATTTTCGTCGCTTTGAGACCGCGATCTTTTCACTGACAGTCATCATATATATATATATATATACATATATATATATATATATATATATATATATATATATATATATATATATTACCGCCCGTCGCCCATGTGTATGGTTGATATAGCAAGCAGTTTCTCATAAGATCATTTCAATCTGGGCCCATATCTAGTCACTCGTTATCAATCGTAGAGTGTCTCCGGTGGTTTTTCTTATCGTCAAGGTTTTCGACTTCACAATGCCATTATGAGAAGTACTGTAGAAACAGAGTCGTCTTGTCTTCACTGCCCACCCCCACCCGGAACATATGGCTGGTTGATACTGCTGGCAATTCCCCGTTTATTTTTTATTCTATTTTGAGCTCATAAATGAATATATCTCGAATCTGTATTTCCCGTCGATAATTTCAAAGATTAAAATGTATATATATAGGAAGAAAATATGAAGGCAAAGCCATTAGGCGTTAATCAATAGAGTAAAATTTGTGCTGTAACATGTACGTAGTTGAACAAAGTTTATTCTAAAATTAACAACGATGTCGAGGAGGGAAACAAAAAAAACATTTTTACTTTAATTAAATATTTGCTCGGCTGAGAGAGTCTGTAGGAAAATTTTACAGTTGTTTTCCCAGCTTTATCACGGAACCATTTTAGGTCGATACACACATATACATATATTATATACATATATTATATATACATATATTATATGCATATATTATATTTATACTTTATATATATATATTAGATGTATATATAAACTTTATATATATATATATATATATATATATATATATATATATATATATATATATATTTGATATATACATATATATATATATATATATATATAAAATATATGTATATATACATACATATATATATATATATATATATATATATATATATATATATATATACTTCATATATATATATTTGTGTGTGTGTATATATACTTCATATATATATATACACACGCACACACACATATATATATATATATATATATATGAGACATACATGGGCAAATTGAAAATAACAAAACAGTAAAAGTCAAAAGGACGTACACACAGAATGTATGAGATTGATACTCAATTTAAAATGGAGAAAAGAGTGGGTGTATAACGTTTCGAGCATGGCTCTTCATCTGAAAGAGAGGAGAGGAAAAGTCCTGATAGAAGGAAAATTGTCCAAGAAAAGTAACAGTATATATTTATATGAATATATATATATATATATACATATAAGATACAGTGTATATTTGAACACATAAGACGAATCCACTCAATGGGATTCCTTGCGCTAGAAAGAGCGGCAAAGTCATATAACCACAAAATTAGGGATAAAATTCCGAAAGGAGCAAGATGAAAGAATAAAAACTTTTGTCATCTATTTTCCTGGACCAATTGGTTTCTGACTTTAGTTTAGCAAATAAGATAATTTGCTAGGTGAAGTCTTCTTCAACAGGTACACCTTAGATTAAAAATATATAAATAAACACGAGGCAATCGATAATATATCTCCCGTTTATACATCATAATTTTTATTAATTTCCATTTCCCTTAGATATGATTAAGTACTCTTTTTCTCTTTTACTTGTTTCAGTCATTTGAATGTGGCCATGCTGGAGCACCGCCTTTAGTCAAATCAAATCGACCCCAGGACTTATTCTTTGTAAGCCTAGTACTTATTCTATCGGTCTCTTTTGTCGAACCGCTAAGTTTCGGGGACCTAAACACACCAGCATCGGTTGTCAAGCGATGTTGGGGGGACAAACACACACACACATACATATATATATATATATATATATATATATATATATATATATATATATATATATATATTATGATTGACCGTTGACTGAACACTATTCAATTTTTTTTCTCCGTGTTTTTCTCCTTGTCTCCGTATTCTTTCTGTTGAAGAGCGTAGCTCGAAACGTCAAAGACTTTCCGTATTCCCGAGCGTCATACTAATACATCCTTTTGTTATTTACACCACCTGTCCTCGTCTGTTGTTATTATTTGTATATTCTCCCATATATATATATATATATATATACGTATATACGACGGGCTTCTTCCAGTTTCCGTCTACCAAATCCACTCACAAGGCTTTGGTAGGCCCGAGGCTATAGTAGAAGACACTTGCCCAAGGTGCCACGCAATGGGACTGAACCCAGAACCATGTGGTTGGTAAGCAAGCTACTTACCACACAGCCACTCCTACGCCTACTGTATATATATATATATATATACGCATACATACACATACATGCATGAGTGTGTGCGTGTGTGTATTTACATGTATGCATTCCTTTATGTATTTTATCCTGAACTGTGTTGCCAAGCTGGAGCACTACCATTGTCATAATTTTTCAGTAGCCTTTCTTATGAGCTTGGCTTGCGATGACTGGGGGAAACTTGATACTGTTGCCCTCATTTGGGTCTTTTCTCGAGACATAGACTCATCTACGAACTTGGACAGCAGAAGGTCAACCTCAAATGTCTCCCTGAACACGTTTACTTCCCACGCCGTGCAGTTCCATTAGATTTTGCGACAACGTATCAAGCAACTGTAAGTCCATGAATCTATTGTGGTAGGTACTTGGCCCTTACTGTAAAGGGGTTGGTTGGGACCTTTAGTCATGAACATATATTATTGGGTCATCCCATAAATAATGCGGGTTTTTATACTTTTATAATTATGATAAACAAATATACTCTCCTTCATTGTCTACAGTGCTCTTCTATCTATCTGATAGACATGCGAGGCCCCTCTTCCAAAATTCACTTGTTCGGTACGAAAAATACTCCTCCAGTACTGCTCTGACCTCGTCTACAGAATTCATATATTTCCACCCAAATGATTTTGTAGACTGTGGAATAAATCATAATTCCCTGTCAAACTGCTCCAGCTTTTGGAATGTCATCCTCGCTATATGTGGCCGAGCATACAGACTCGGAAAATTTTTGAGGAACACATTCATCCAATTCGCTGACTGTAGCTGTCAGTGAATGGTTGAATGACCAAATCCAAGTTTCTCTACTAGTTCCTCAACAGTTACGATGGGATTTTGTTCTACCAAGGTTTACACGACGTCCTCGTCGACCCCTACAGGTCTTCCAGGACGAGGCTTGTCTCCTTGGCAGTACTTCTCCCAGGCAGTAATTTCTGTAACCACTGTTGACATTGGCTTATGCGTACATATATATATGTGTATGTATATATATGAATATATGTGTGTGCGTTTGTGTGCGTGTGTGTATACACACATAGATATGTGTATGTATGCATATGTATGTGTGTGCGTGCATGTGTGTGTGTGTATGTATGTATGTTTATGTATGCAGGTCCTGTATGAATAAATGAAAGACGTGTGCGATAGCAGGGTGGTGGTGGTGGTGGCGGTGGTGGTGGTAAGGGGTTAAATTCGTGCCTTGGCTCTGGAATTTCCTGGGATCTCAGAAAATATTTAGATATATTGAAGACTAGCATTTACAAAAGGGAAAAAGAGGGGGGGGCATCAAGAAATTTGTACCCCTGATAAAATTCCATTTCGAGGCCCAGTGTGTGTGGGTATATACATGTATATATGTATGCATTAGTGTTTGTATGCGCGCGTGTGTGTGTGTGTGTTTATATATATATATATATATATATATGTTTAGGTATTTATGTGAATAAGTGTATATTGTATGCATACATGTATTTATCTATATATATTATATATATATATATATATATATATATATATATATATATATGGGAGAATATACAAAAAATAACAACAGACGAGGACAGGTGGTGTAAATAACAAAAGTATATATTAGTATGACGCTCGGGAATACGGAAAGTCTTTGACGTTTCGAGCTACGCTCTTCAACAGAAAGAATACGGAGACAAGGAGAAAAACACGGAGAAAAAAAATTGAATAGTGTTCAGTCAACGGTCAATCATAATAATGGCCGATCATAACAATGACTGACCGGAAGTTAGAAATTCTTATTTCAGGAGAGCTGAGAAAGAGGGAGATAACAAACGGTGATCGGGAACGAGGGGCTGTGTGTGGGAGGTAGACTGCTGGTGATCTTGACGTATGTAGTGTGAAAATGGGGGAAGGGAGAAAGGAAGAAAGTAGTTGGTCAGTTGTAGTGTGTGCGTGGTGTGATGCGAGGGTATTGGTGTGGTGTGCGTGGTGTGATGCAAGGGTATTGGTGTGGTGTGATGTGAGGGTGTTGGGAGGTGGGGAAGGCATGGGTGGAGTGTGGGGTAGAGGTAGGGGTATGTGGGTAGGGGTGGGTGGTGGGTGTAAGGAGTTGGATGGGGTGGAGTGGGAAGGTAGAGTAGGAGTGTGTTGGGGTGTGGTGGGATGAGCTTATGAGGGGGTGTTGACGAGGAGGGAGAAGGGGAAGGTGGATGTAAGAGAGGGGGAAGATGGGTATGGGAGGGGAGAGGAAGAGAGGAGAGAGGGTGGGTATAAG
>NC_142954.1:21685593-21695593 GCF_046866305.1 Octopus bimaculoides | reverse complement strand
ACTGGGGTACAAATATACGAAGCCCAATACACTCATCATGATTACGCATCTGATAAGGGTACTCTAGGCACATGCATCGCAGCCATATGTGCGTGACATCGCGATTTCATATCAAAATGAACAGAGCATGACCTCGCAGGTGGGGACCAGTGAGAATTTTGTCCAGGTCGAGTAGCCCATCCCGCTCAAAAGGTCTCTGAATAAGGGTTGTTTAAGGATGTTGAACGAAACACCCATGTTTCCAGAGGTGAATTATTTAAACCCCAAATAATTCCTCTCAAAACATGGCTATGATGTTCCCCCACTACTTCTGCTCATGATTAGAGATGCACATATCGTCAGCCACCAAGGGACATGCTCAACTGGTTAAGGTCAAACAACTGACAAGCAAATCTGTGGTATTGAGCAGAATATTTGCTGTAGCCCATCTTTTATACCAAGACTAAACAATGTACATGATAACACTTCCAATCAGTTAAGATCAGAAGCCATGAGAGTCAGTGCTTGGTATTGCATCAGGGCAACTATTATTATTATTATTATTATTATTATTATTATTATTATTATTATTATTGTTATTGTTGTTGTTACTATTATTACTATTATTACTGCTTGGCTCAGGCTCAGTTTTATTGTTGGTGGAATTTATGCGGGTAGCCGGTTACTACCTGTAACCTTAGGTATCCACAAGTTTTCAGCAGTCTTTCAAGTGCTTAGAATCTTTGCTGCCTGTAAGAGACAAACTTTCTGTGGGAGCTCTTATTATTATCATCATAATTATTGTTGTTGTTATTAATATAATTATTGTTGTTATTATTTACTTTTAATCTGCATGTTTGTTACGATCACTCGCCACTAAACACCCAGCATCCTGGGGCGATTGAAGGATAAAAGATGTTACAGTATGACTGAAAGCTTGGGGAGGGGAAGGGACAACACAACACAGACATTTAAATGGATAGGGTTTTTCTAAGGATGTGGGCAGTACTTGCCAGTACAATCTTTTGGATTTCTCTGAGACATGATTCTCCTGGGATGTTATCTGGATGTTTCTGACATCCCATTTTTTATCATACCTAGGGCTTCCTAAATTTGAATTAGTATATGTAAATTATATTTCCTGATATTAGCTTTGACTGCAAAAGTATTCTTCCTAAGTTAATCATAATCTGACAGAGAAGGCTTTAGAATGAATAATAAACTACTATACGCTATGAGTTTCAAATTTTGGCACAAGGCCCGCAATTTCGGAGAAGGGGATTATTCAATTGTATCGACTCCAGTGGTACTTATTTTATCGACCCCGAAAGGATGAATGGTAAAGTCGACCTCGGTGGAATTTGAACCCAGAACGTAGCGACGGGTGAAATACCGCTAAGCATTTCGTCCAGCGCGCTAACGATTCTGCCAGTTAGCCGCCAATAATAATAATAATAATAATAATAATAATAATAATAATAATAATAATAATAATAATAATAACAACAACAACAATAATATTGATTTCTTTTATTGGTCACAAGGGCCCAAGACATAGAGGACAATTTCGAAGGACGAATTGCAGCACCAAAAGAAATTACAAAATTGGACCACAGCGGAATTTGAACTCAAAGCGTAAACCCGGATGAAACGCCGCTAAGCATTTTGCCCGGAGTGCTCACGACTCTGCTAGCCCGCTAACCTACACCGTTGTCCAATATTTGTTATTGTTTTAAGCGGCGAGCTGGCAGAATCGTTAACACACAGCACGAAATTTTAGCAGCATTTCGTCTGTCTTTATGTTTTGAGTTCAAATTCCGCCGAGGTCGACTTTGCCTTTCATCCTTTCGGGGTCGATCGATGGAGTGCTTCTGGGATCAATAAAATAAGGACCAATCAAGGACTAGGATCGATGTAATCGACTTATCCTCTTCCCGAATGTGCTGGCCTTGAGCCAAAATTTGAAACCAATAGTAGTAACTGTTTTAAGGCAGCGAAATGGCAGAATCGTTAGTATGATGGACCTAAAGCTTAGCAATATTTTGTCCACTTTTAAGTTTTGGGTACACGTTCAGCCGAAATCGACTTTGCCTTTCATCCTATCGAGGGTTAATGAAATAAACACCTCCCCCGATATTGCTAGCCCTGTGCCAAAATTTGATACTGTTTAATTGGTTACTGTTTAATTAAAACAATCTACGGTTTATTTCGTCTTCCCATTTTTATTTACAAATCACAGGATTAAAATGTTTGTTAAAAGCCAACAAGAGAAATGTTCATTGAACTACAAAACGTTTCTAACTATTGATATAAACTATGCCATAGACAGGATCAACAATGTTTTATGTTACACTATATCATTTCATCATGTACCCAGGTCCATCAACGTCCATGACCCTTAAAGGCTCTCTGAGACATATAGGGGTAAAAAGGACCTCCTTCCGTCATGAATGACCATGGGATTACACCTAGAAAGTTCCCCTCCGAGGCACAAGTCTGGGCAAGGTTGCTTTATGGAAGACCAGCAGTCTCCTTTGCATACCAGCCTCTTCTCTCCACACCACAGATGTTATCCAAGGGAAAAGCAAAGGCCAACACAGCTTGACATCAGTGACATTGCAACTAATTTCTTCGGCTGAATGAACTGGAGCAATGTGAAAATAGAAAGTCTTGTTCAAGAACACAACACAGCTCAGTTCAATAATAGAACTCACTACCTCGTGATTGTGATCCCGGCGCTCTAACTACTGAGCCATACACCATCACCATAAAGGGGTAGAGAAGAAGATATCCTCAAACTGGAAGCTTGGGGAGAACGCTTGAAGCATAAAGTATTCTGCATAAGGCACCAAAGGGGCCGGGGCTTACCTTAATCTGGGTAATGGATTAAGTCAACCACCCAAACAAGCTAAGTATGATTTGAAATCAGAAAGATGAAAGCCCGAATACATACAACTTTGGATTCTGTTAAGTGTTCTCATGACTCTATCAGATTAATCAACACTGGGGGCCAGTAAACTGGCAGAATTAGTAACATGCCAGGCAAAATGAGAAGCAGCGGTTTGTCTGTCTTCGTGATCTGAATTCAAATTCTATTGAGGTCAACGTTGTCTTCCGTCCTTTCGTGGTCGATGAAATAAGTACCATTTGAGCACTGGCGATGATGTAATCCACTTAATCCAATTACACCCAGCCGCCTCCTCAGAAACTTCTGGCGTTGAGCCAAAATTTGAAACTAATAATATTGAACACTGAAAGGATAAAACGCAAAGTTAGTTTTGGCAAGATTTCAAATCAGAATGCAAGGAGGTGAAGCAGCTAACACAACCGTTCCATCTGACATTCGATGGATTTCAATAGGGCACTGCCATGATTGGTATTCTTTTTTCACAGCCCTGAAACAATGAGGGAGAGAAAGAGAGAGAGAGAGAGAGATTTGAAATCAGAAGGCACAAAACTAGAAAACCCATTAGCAAAATCTATCAGGGTCACACGTTTGAGACATTGCTGTAAGCTATCGAACACCATGGACACATGTTGGATTACATTGCCTCAAAACAGAGAGGATACAGATGCACCATTGCATTGATTCCATTTCACTATTACAAAGATTTAATCTCACATTTCTAATCACACCAATCCACAAATTCATACACACTATTCTATAACTCCAGTCACAATTCTATGGATCAAATTGCCCCATTCCATCATCAAATCACTCCATAGATCCAATCGTTCCTTTCATGCAATACATTCCATTCACCCAACCACATGTTTTAATCCTAAAAATCCTAAAAATCAATAGATCCAATCCCCAAAATCTATAGATCTAATCACACCATTTCATCAGCAAATCAAACCATTCCATAGATCCAGCTTTACCATTCCATAAATCCAGGCTCACCATTCCATAGATCCAGCCTCACCATTCCATAGATCCAGCCTCACCATTCCATAGATCCAGCTTCACCATTCCATAGATCCAGCTTCACCGTTCCATAGATCCAACCTCACCATTCCATAGATCCAGCCTCACCATTCCATAGATCTAGCCTCACCATTCCATAGATCAAATCGAACCATTCAATATATCCAGTCACACCCTTCCATGGATCCATTCACACCACCCATAGACCTTGTCATGCCATTCCAGACATCCAGTCACACCATTTCATAGATCCAATCACACATTAACAGAAATCCAGTCACACCATTCCATAAGGCCAACCACACCAGTCTATAGATCCATTCGCACCACTCTGTACATCTATTCACACCATTCCAGTGATTAAATTACACCATTCCGTAGATCCATCCACAACATTCTACAGAATGATCCACACTATTCCGTAGAGCCAATCGCACCATTCTATGGACGGATCACACCATTCTGTAGGTCCAATCACACCATGAAGTAAATCCAGTCACACTATTCCATAGACCTATTCATACCATTCTGTACATCCATTCACACCATTCCATAGATCCAATCACACCATGCAATAGATCCAATCACACCATGCAATAGATCCAATCACACCATGCAATAGATCCAATCACACCATGCAATAGATCCAATCACACCATGCAATAGATTCAATCAAACCATTCCATAGAACCATTCACACCATTCTATAGATCCATTCACACAATTCCATTGGTCCAATCACACCATTTCTTAGATCCAATCACACCAATCCGTAGCCTCATTCTGTAGATGGATCACACCATTCCATAGATCCAGTCATGTCATACCACACATCAAATCACACCATTCTGTAGATCCAATCAAATCACTCTTTTGATCCAATCACACCATCCCATAGATCCATTCACACAGTTTCATAGATCCAGTCATACCATTCCATAGATTCAATCACACCAATCCACAGACCCATTCTGTAGATCCAACCACACCATTCCGTAGATCCAATTACACCATTCCAATGATCCAATCACACCATTCCATAGATCCATTTACACCTTTCCATGGAGCCATTCACACAAGTCCATAGATCCAACCATACCATTCTATAGATCCATCCACAACATACTACAGACCATTCACACTATTCCATAGATCAAATCACACCATTCCATAGATCCATTCTGTAGATGGATCACACCATTCTGTAAGTACATTCATACCATTCCATAAATCCAATCAATCCATTCCATATATTCACTTACACCATTCCATAGATCTATTCACACCATTCCATAGATCCAATCACAACATTCCATAGATCCAACCACACCATAACATAAGTCCAATCACACCATTCCATAAAACCCGTCACACCATGCTATCGATCCAACCACAATATTCCATAGAATCATTCACACCACTCCATAGTTCCAATCTCACTGATCCATCCTGTAGATGGATCACACCATTCTGTAGGTCCATTCACACCATTCCATAAAGCCAATCACACCATTCTATAGATCCAACCACACCATTCCATAGATCTAATCACACCATTTCATAGATTCATTCACACCATTCCACAGATCCATTCTGTAGATGGATCACACCATTCTCTATGTACATTCACACCATTCCATAGATCCAATCACACCATTCCAATGATCCAATCACACCATTCCATAGATCCATTTACACCTTTGTATAGAGCCATTCACACAATTCCATAGATCCAGTCATGTCATTCCATACATCAAATCACACCATACTATAGATCCAATCAAATCATTCTATTGATCCAATCACACCATTCTATAGATCCAATCATACCATTCCATTGATCCAATCACTCTAGTCCATACATCCAGTCTTACCATTCCATACATCCAGTCACATCATTCCATAAATCCAGTCATACCATTCTATAGATCCAATCGAACCATTTCACAGATCAAATCACACCATTTTAAAGATTCAATCAAACCATTTCTTATTTTGACAAAAACAAAAAGAAGACAACCATCACACCATTCCATAGTTTTAATCCCAAAATTCTATTCCCTTCAGTTGCACCATTCCAGACATCCGGCCTCTCCACTCAGTCATTCAAAAAATAAAATCTCTCAATTCCATACATCCACTCATACCATTCCATGGTATTTATCGCACCATCCAATAGATCCGTTTCCACAATTCCAATCAGCCAATTATATCACTTTTTAGAGCCAATCACACCATTCCATTGATCAAATTTTCCAATTCTATAGATCAAATCAAACCTAATCCCAAAACTTCTAATCCCAAAATTCCATTCGATTCCGTAATACCATTCCATGGATAAATTCACCATTCTAGACTCCTAATTTCACCTTTCTCTACATCCACTCATATATTTCATAGATCGAATCTCACCATTCCATAGATCCACGCATCCCATTCCAAGCATCTTATCACACCATTCAATAGAACCAATCCTACCATTCCAACGAGCTGGTTACACCACTTCTCAGAGCCAATCACACCATTCCATTCCATCCAATCACACCATTCCATAGATCCACTCCCGCCTGTCCATTGAATTCCATCACATCCTTCTATTTTATCCAATCACACCATTCTATAGATATTTGTCCATTCCATGGAACCACTCGCATCATTGTGTTGCAAAATATCTCTGAGATATTTCTTTTTTTTTTTTGTTGTTGTTGAAGTAATGATACTTGCATGTCTTCTGCAGAATGGTCTTTTAAATTGGAATTTAAGTCTTCACACATAGACACACACACATACACACATACATAAATACATACATGCATACATATGTACATGAATACATACATGCACAAAGATATATACACACATGTACCTAGACATACATGCACATACACTCAAAAATACTTACTCAAATGCAAAACGCATGTCTCATAGCTCTATGGCACCAATCATACACATTCGCATACACAGATATACTCAATTAGACATGCATACAAACACGCACATGTGTATATGTGTACCAATATATGTGTATGTATATATATATATATATATATATATATATATATATATATATACATACACACATATATATGTATATATGTATATATGCACACATATATACATACATATATCTATCTACATATATATATATATATATGTGCATATATATATATATATATGTGCATATATATATATATATATATATATGTATATATAGGTATGTATGTGTATATATAGAAAGAGAGAGATAAGTAGATAGATAGATCAATAGATCAATATACTCGCATATATAGTCGTACAAAAGTGCAAACAGATACATACATACAGATGATGTTCACACACACACACACACACATACACAGTATTTCAGAAACCTATAAACATAGAAAGCATGCCCCCCCACCCACCCACACACACACACACAGTCACACAGTTTAAGCCAGTAATAACAAGTGCAAAGTACAGGCGTGTTTTATTAAGCTTTCTGCGACTTGCAAGATGTCCGCGAGGGCCAGGAGTTGAAAAATTGATGACAGATGGAGACAATGACACAAAACAGATCAACGTAATGCATACCATCTCCATGTTTCATTGTATTTCTGTGCAATTGGTGAATTGTTGTTCTCTGCTAGTAAATATCATTATCGTTGGTAATTTAGACAGAAATGCTTCTTCTCTGAATTACCATGTGGTGCTACAACCCATCAACTCTTCTTCATCCCCCCCTCTCTTCACCTATTCATCCATCCATTTACCGCCATCTTACGTCTCACCCTTGCACAAAGCAAAGTAATCTTTGAAATCTTTGAAATGGTGAGGTCCGACTTTGGAATTTCGGTGCCATGTGTTTTTGGGGTTTCTGTATGAGGGTGGTTGTGTGTGTGTGTATGTGTGTATATGTGTGGGTGCATGTGTTTAAGTGTATATGTATATATATACATTTATAAATATATATGTATATATATATATATATATATATATATATATATATATATATATATATATATAAATTTATATATATATATATATATATATATATATATATAAATTTATATATATATATATATATATATATATATAAATTTATATATATATATATATATATATATATATATATATATATATAAATTTATATATATATATATATATACATATATGTATATGTGTCTGTGTGCATATATAGATATAGATATATATACACATATATATATATATGTGTATATATATGTATATGTGTGTGTGTGCATATATATATATATATATATATATGTGTATATATGTATGTGTATATATATATATAGATGTATGTAAATGTGTGAGTGTATATATATGAACGTATGTGTGTTTATGTGAATCCATGTGCGTATAGGAAGTTTACATCAGTAAAATACAAGCGTTTTGTTATGTATGTGTTTATACAAATACATATTTCCCAAACAAATTCCACTTCATCTTTGAAGCTCTGATGAAACTGTAAGGTGTTACTAAGGTACTCAACTATGAGTCAACGATATTCCATAGCAGAAACAGCTGTAAGCTATTGAAATTCATAAAATAATTGTTTATTCCATTGTCATCACTTCTATTACCATTCGGCCCTCGACTAACACTTTGTTTAAAAGCATACGTATATTCAGTTTATGCCAGGTTATTAGTATCACAATGTGGAGGCGTAATTGTCCCTTGGTTAGGGCAGCGGACTCGCAGTCATAGGATCGCGGTTTCCATTCCCAGACCGGGCGTTGTGAGTGTTTATTGAGCGAAAACACCTAAAAGCCCCACGAGGCTCCGGCAGGGGATGGTGGCGAACACTGCTGTACTCTTCCACCACAACTTTCTCTCACTCATACTTCCTGTTTCTGTTGTGCCTGTAATTCAAAGGGTCAGCCTTGTCACACTGTGTCACGTTGAATATCCCCCCGAGAACTACGTTAAGGGTACACGTGTCTGTGGAGTGCTCAGCCACTTGCACGTTAATTTCACGAGCAGGCTGTTCCGTTGATCGGATCAACTGGAACCCTCGTCGTCGTAAGCGACGGAGTGCCAACAACAAATATCACAATACCTAAATGAAATATATATGTGTGTGTGTGTGTGTGCGTTTGTGTATATATATATATATATATATATATATATATATATATATATATATATATATATATATATATATATATATATATATATATATATATATCAGGGGCGTGCACTTTCAAGTATGCATGCTCTGTGATTTTTTATCCATATCATCGGAAATTAGATAAATTTTTTTTTTTTTTTTCAAAGAAACTCCGTCCAGGTGTTTTCGAAATATTCTCCCCTCCCCTTCCCACTCTCTCAGTGAATCGGTCGTCTGCTCTGAGATCGTCTGCTTTGAAATCGTCTGCTTCGAGATCGTCTGCTTTAAGATCGTCTGCTTTGAGAAGACGCACGTGCCAGACACCCCCTCTCCCTCTCCCTCTTTGTTAATATACAATTCTTGCTAACCTCGTTCCACTTTCTGACCCGAACAAAAGCAATCCCATAATTCTTGAATCAGCCAGTTGAAATGTCGGAATTAACCTGGCGGTAAGTTTGAATTGTTTTTTTTATCCAAAGCATGTTTGCACTATTATATTTTTGGAGTGTTCTTAAAAAAAAAATATTATATATGTTATATTTCTTATTTCAGAAGTAGCTAATTAATCTTAAATTAATTTGACTAACGTTGCTTTTGCCGTTTTGTTGAAATGACTTACAATTTACTCAGATGCTTACACGTATGTTCTTATATAAAAGTAGCCTTTTTCGAAATGAGTGTTATAAACGATATTTTGAGAAATAGTTTTTCGAAAAGAGACTTCGATGGAAAACAATTAATTATAAGCGGTGGGAGACCAACACCGAATTTACCTAATTTGCAAAGCTACAAGAAATTCACGAGACAATTTAAGAAATATGAATGTGCGATCTTTATTCCTTGTTGTACCCATATCCTAAATTTAGTTCTTTCACAATCATGCTCTGCTATGAAAGAATGCAAGATATTTTTTCTACAATAAACGGACTGGGTACATTTTTTACGAAATCACCCAAATGGGCTAATGCATTAGATAACAT
>NC_142954.1:21673700-21676200 GCF_046866305.1 Octopus bimaculoides | reverse complement strand
AAAGAAAGAAAAGGAAACGAGGAAAATCAGGCATAGTTGTGTGATAAAGGAGGTCGCTTTACAACCATACAGTATTTTGGGGTTCAATACTACTAGGATCCCTGTTGGGCATGTGTCTTATAACTTCGGGCCTACTTTATATAACATTTGAGTGAATTTGATAGAAAGAGTGGCTGTGCGGTAAGAAGCTTGCTTCCCAACTGCATAGATCCTCGTTCGGTCCTGCTGCGTGGGCCAACCAAAGCTCTGTGAGTGGATTTCGTTGACAGAAACTGAAAGAAGCCCGTCGTATATGTATATATATGTACATATCTATGTGTGTATATGTGTCTTTGTGTCTATGTTTGTCCACCACCATCACCGCTTGACAACCGGTGTTGGTGTGTTTACAACTCCCGTAAGTTAGCGGTTCGGCGAAAGAGACCAATAAAATAAGCACTAGGCTTTTAAAATGTCGTAGGGGCGATTTGTTCGACTGAAACCCTTCATGGTGGTGCCCCAGCATGATTGCAGTCAAATGACTGAAACAAGCAAACGATAAAAGATATATGCATATATATATAACAAACATATACTGGGGTTGGTTCATTCTACTAAAAATTCTGCAATGCGGTGCCCCAGCATGACCGCAGTTTAATGATTGACACAAAAAAAACTACACAAAAACAATTATTTCAGTTATTATTATTCATGATTTTCCGTGGAGGACGACTTTGCCTGTCATCCTTTCAAATTCAATAAAATAAATACCAGTTGTCTTCTGGGGTCGATGTCGTTGATGAGCGCCTCCTCCCTCAAAATTTCAGGCCTTTACCTATAATGGAAAGAATTATTAATCATAGTTTTAAAATTGTGTCATGTTTCTCAAATTTTTCTTGCCAGAATCGTTACCATTTTCTTTAATTTTTTTGGTGGTGGTGGTGGCGGTGGTGGTGGTGATCAGGGATTATTTTTTTCCTCCAGCTCAACCCCGAATGCAAGGAATTCAAGCCGAAGCTAATACCAGATTTCTATAAACCGTACTGGAGGTATCGAAGACCATATTTGGGAACAACTAGTTTAGAGTGTTTTCTGGTGGGGGGGGGGGGGTCTTTTTTTCTTTTCTACAGTTGAAGAATTTCCACCGGGGGCTTCTAATTCATATCGAACTTTCTATACAAAAGACCCAGCAGCATTTTGAAAATAGGTAATTCCTAAATCATTGTGTCCCTTCCATACTGCAACAATGACTGCATGTCTTTTCATTTCTAGTATTACCATTTTATCTATCATGAGGAATCTGAAAGAAATTTTTAAAAAAACCAATGGTTTGAAAAGAGAAATACACTGAAAGGCGCCGGCGTGGCTGTGTGGTAAGAAGCTTGCTTCTCAACCACATGCTTCTGGCTTCAGTCCCATTGCGTGGTACATTGGGTAAGCGTTTTTTACTATAGCCTCGGGCCGACCAAAGCTTTGTGAGAGGAAAACTGGAAGAAGCTCATCAACCATAAATATATATATGCGTGTGTGTATATATATATATATATATATATATATGGAGGTGCAAAGGCCCAGTGGTTAGGGCAGCGGACTCGCGGTCATAGGATCGCGGTTTTGAGTGTTGTGAGTGTTTGAGCGAAAACACCTAAAGCCCCACGAGGCTCCGGCGGAGGGTGGTGGCTAACCCTGCAGTACTCTTTCTCTCACTGTTTCTTTCTGTTCCTGTTGTACCTGTATTTCACAGGTCCAGCCTTGTCACAATCTGTGTCAAGTTGAATCTGTCCGAGAGCTACGTTAAGGGTACATTTGTCTGTGGAGTACTCAGTCACTTGCACGTTAATTTCACAAGCAGACTGTTCCATTGATTGGATCAACTGGAACCCTCGTCGTCGTAACCGACGGAGTGCCACTATATATATATATATATATATATATATATATATATATATATATATATATAAAATTGAGAATGTCTGTGTGTGTGTGTGTGTGTGTGTGTGTGTGTGTCTGTGTGAATCCCTAAAACTCCAGAGCTACACAACCAATTTCATTCAAATTTTACACATGTGTTACTTAGAGTCCCGGTTGTCTTTTTGTAAAAAAAAAAAATTTTAACTTCTTGCATACTTCCAGCCCACAGCAACATCATATCTCCTCCACTATTTAAGTATTACGTGTCAAACGTGAAACAAAAACACTCATGTCATTCGAACCGGAATCTCAAAAACACTGTTATTATTAAATTTATGCATTTCTAATCAATTTGGAGATATTTACTATCGAGTTGCAGATTTTTAACAATGCATTTGGTGATTATTTGCTTTATTTCTCGGGCAAAATTTACAACTTAGAATAAAAGAATAAAATTATTATTTCATTTAAAAATTGATGAGCTTTGTTTTTAGTGATGACTTGAAATGGTAAATATTGTTTCTAACAATATAAACACATACTTGAAAAAACATATTTTTCTTTATATTAACCAATTCATTATAATTACTTTTACGATGTGCCTAAATAA
>NC_142954.1:21663700-21668700 GCF_046866305.1 Octopus bimaculoides | reverse complement strand
GGCATAGTAAAAATATGCAAAACTTTTCTGAAGTTCCAAATGTGAATTTGTCTGTGTTAACTGCATCTCAAAGATGGAGCCTTGTATCTTTGTTGGAAACCACCTCCTGTAGAAGAGACATACATATATACATACATAATATAGACAGACAGACAGACAGACATATGCTGACCGTGTGACTTTGAACGACAAGCTAATCACAAATGTTGACGAATTTAACTATTTAGCTCCCAAAATAACAATGAATGGAGACTGCATTCATGGAATAAATACAAGCATCAGCAAAGCCACCCCATCATTCATTATGTTAAACTGGATATGGAAATCATCAATACTCGGCAAGAGCATCGAAATACGATTTTACAAAAGCAACATAGTTAGCGTCCTCTTCTATGGATCCGAATGTTGGAAAACAACCAAAAGTATTGAAAAGAAATTGGAGGTGTTTCAAAATAAATGTTTACGAAAAATTTTGAAGGTCTGCTGGTCGAATATGATGTCGAATAGCCAATTGCACACCGAGGCTACCGTGAAAACCAACAAGAAAGGCTATTGGAGCAAGGAGATAGAAATGGCTGGAGGGTCGAGTTTGTCGCTAGGATCCCATTGCAATGGGTTCCACAAGTTAAAAGAAGTGGACAACCAAAGGAAACGTAGCGGAGAACAATAACAAAAGATCTTAAAAGCAGAGAGGGTTAACAATGGAACAAGCTGTTAAAGACGCTTTTAGTGTTAGAAGGCTGAATGATTTTGCTGCCGTCTCAAGTGCCACAAAGCACTGTTAAAAAAGGGAATTATCATGATCTTCTTGATGGACTTGTTTTGCCTGACCCTTTTCGGTCTAGGGAAGCCAGAATACTTCCATTAGACATTCTGTCTCTTGGTTTATGGGTCATAACATTAGATCCAGCTTTCCTAACAGTGTGTCTGTGTTTGTCCCCCCCAACATCGCTTGACAACCGATGCTGGTGTGTTTACGTCCCCGTAACTAGCGGTTCGGCAAAAGAGACCGACAGAATAAGTACTTGGCTTCCAAAGAATAAGTCCTGGGGTCGATTTGCTCGACTAAAAGCGGTGCTCCAGCATGGCTGCAGTCAAATGACTGAAACAAGTAAAAGAGTAAAGAATAAAGAGTATGCTCAGATCTTCATGAAGATCAGCCCAGCCATCTCTCGACTGTCACCAGCGCGCCCTTCTTTCGGTTCGTCACTGAGCACACTCCAAGCAACCTTTGTACAAATTTTGCATATGCTCAGATCTTCATGAATAACTTTGTGTACAGTTCTCACACCGGCTCCAAACTGAATGCTTATAGCCTTTACAGACACGCGACGGCCTTCATCCAGAAAACTGCGAACTTTTCTCGATCAGCTCTGAATGTTCTGACATCCCTCTCATTCCCGCACCAATCATCGTCTCTAACTTCCTTCCTACCGTCCTTAAACTTCTTATTCAAACGAAAAACAGATGTTCGTCTCATAAAGTTAATCTATGACCAGTCTGGAGCATTTTATAAGTTTCTGTGGCATTTTTGCCCAGTTCAACACAACACTTTATTGCATATCGAGCTTCCATATTGTCTTCCCGTCCCGATTACGTTCTACAAAACTAGTCATCTGCAATGAATGTTAAAAGTGCTGTCACAACCGTCTCCTTCAATCTGGTAGGCCAAAAGTTGGCGCACGAGATTATTAGATGTGTAGTAATGATGTTCTTGTGGAGGCGCAATGGCCCGGTGGTAAGGGCAGCGGACTCGCGGTCATAGGATCGCGGTTTCGATTCCCAGACCGGGCGTTGTGAGTGTTTATTGAGCGAAAACACCCAAAGCCCCACGAGGCTCCGGCAGGGGATGGTGGCGAACCCTGGTGTACTCTTTCACCACAACTTTCTCTCACTCTTTCTTCCTGTTTCTGTTGTGCCTGTAATTCAAAGGGTCAGCCTTGTCACATCGTGTCACGCTGAATATCCCCGAGAACTACGTTAAGGGTACACATGTCTGTGGAGTGCTCAGCCACTTGCACGTTAATTTCACGAGCAGGCTGTTCCGTTGATCGGATCAACTGGAACCCTCGACATCGTAACCGACGGAGTGCCAACAATAACAATGATGTTCTAACATCAAACTAATCTGGGACAGTTATAACTGCCTCTCCTACAAAATTCTCAAAAGTTTTAGAATGCACCTCGTATTTGTGGCCATTGAGAATTTGATGGCTTTTAAATAGTCTTTGGTGTGTGTGTGTATGTCTGTGTGCTTGTGTCCGTGTGTTAGTGTGTATGTGTTCGTGTGTGTGTATGTGTGTGTGTGTGAGAGAGAGAGAGAGTTTCTTTCTCTGTGTGTTCGTGTGTGTGTGTGTGTGTGAGAGAGAGAGGGTTTTTCTGTGTGTTCGTGTATGTGTGTGTGTGTATGAGTTTTATAATTTTACTTGTTTCGTTCACGTTCTCAGTTCAAACTCTACTGAGGTCGATTTTTGTCTTTCATCCTTTTGGGTTGTACCAGTTGATTTCTGGAGTCAATGTAATCGACTAACCCCTCCCTCTCCCCGAAATTGCTGGCCTTGTGCCAAAATTTGAGATCATTATTTTACCTGTTTTTAAGTGAATGAATTTTTAAATGAATTATAAAATGTATAAACAAATGATGAATGAGTGAATTGATGAATGTGATTATAAAATGAACGAATGAAAAGAATATTGGAATGGATAAATGAGTGAATAACGAAGGAATTATTTACTGAACGAAGGAATGAACTAAGGAAAGAGTGAATAAACAAATGAACGAATAAACGAATGCATGAATGAAAACGAATTAATGAGGGAATAAATGTAAAACGTAAAATGATATGAAGGAATGAAAAGGGGAAAAAAATGAACCGATGAATGAACAGACGACTGATCGAGTAGATAAATCAATGAATGAAAAGGAAGAAATGACTCGACGAACAAGTGAATGAATGAATGAACGAACGAAGATCGATTCGTCAAATGAATGGAAAACAAAGACAGGAACGAAGAAAGGAAAACGAAGAAATGAATGAATGAACAAACAAATGAGTGAATGAGCGAATGACCGAAAAAAGAAACAATCAACGATTGATTGAATGAACAGATGGATGAACAAGTTTATAAATGAATGAGTGAATGAATGAACTAAAATAAATTAATAAACAGGTGGATGAATGAATAAATTGATGAATAAGTGAATGAATGAATTTATAGATGAATGAATAAATGGATAGACGAACAAAATAATGAATAAGCTGATGGAAGGAAGAACAAATGAATGAACGAACGAACAAAAGAATGAAAATGGAGAAATGAATGAATTAGTAAACGAGTGAACGAGCGAATGAACAAATGGACAAAAGAATGAATGAACCGACTGACGAATGGATTTATGAAAAGGTGACTGAATGAGTGAATGAACGAATGCATGACTGAATCAATGAAAAACGAACGAAAGAACGAGGGGATGAATGAATGAATGGACGAACGAAGGGATAGATAAATGAACGACTTAATGAATGAATGAAAGGACGAGGTAATCGATGAATGAATGGGATGGATGAATAAATGAATGAGGGTATGGATGAGTGAAGAAAGAATGAGAGGCAGAATGAATGAATGGGTGAATGAATGAATGAATGAATGAATGAACGAAGAGAAGGATGAATGAATGAATGAATCCAATCAATCAAGGAACGAATCAATGCATCGATAAATGGATAGATGGATGGATTGTTAGAATGTTTAGCGAACGAGCGACTGAACGGATGAATGATCTAATATATGAATGAATGTGCGAGTGAATCAATGAACGAACATAAGAATGAAAAATGAAGAAATGAATTATGAATGAACGAATGATTGGATGAATCATTTAATGACTGAATGAGTAATCGGAGACGTAGAAAAGGCAGAGAGAAACGGAGAACATTGAAGGGGAGCATGTTATCTTTTATCTTTTGCATGATTCAATCATAAAACTATGGCCACGCTGGGGCACCAGTTTGAAGAAATTTTAATCGAATGAATAGTACTTCTTTTTATTTTTAGTTTGTTTTTTTTTTAAGCCTGGTACATAATCTATGGGACGCTTTTGTCGAACTGATAAGTTATAGGGACGTAAGCACACCAACACCGATTATCAAGTTCTGGTGGGCGACATACACAAACACAAAGACACACATACGTACGCACACATACACACACACACATACACACACACATACGTACGCACACATACACACACACACATACACACACACACACGCCCTAAAGAAAAGGACCCGGTGTTTGAAATGCAATGGCAACCATGTTAAAAG
This sequence comes from Octopus bimaculoides, assembly GCF_046866305.1. Lineage (NCBI taxonomy): Eukaryota > Metazoa > Mollusca > Cephalopoda > Octopoda > Octopodidae > Octopus > Octopus bimaculoides. The sequence goes on along the minus strand of NC_142954.1, from coordinate 21,664,375 downwards.
ATATGCTGTGGCCAGGAGGGACCCTCAGTTTGAGTGAGGCCTAGCATTCGGGGCCACGTTGACGGCTCTCGTCACGTGTTGTAGTAGAGCTACGGAAACAAAGTGATTACTTGATATCGTAGTGTTTCTGTTCATTTCTGCTTCTGGGTGGAGGGGCGTTGCGGGAAGGCTGTTCATTTTCGTTGTTAAAACGAGACGCGGTTGATGTGACCCCATGGAGGGGAAGCATGCTTTCGCAGCATGGTCGCTATTCTGAAAGTAGTGCAGGTTTGGCGTGTGTTCATTCATTCAACGAATGAGAGAATGAAACAACGATTGAACAAACGAATTAAGAAATAAATGCTTCAATATGATTGGTTGGCTGCATGATTGGATGAACATGTGAAAAAAAGCAGCGCTGACGGGTTATATCTAGGACTGAAAATTCAATGAATTATGTCATTCCTATATGTTAAAATATATACACTCATCTGTGTGTATATATATATATATGTATATATATATATATATATATACACATTTATATATATACGCATATATATATACATACACATATATATTCGCATATATGTATAGAGATTCTTATTTACATATGTGCATGCATGTTAAGTTACGTGCATGCATACTTACCTTCATGAGTATGTATGCATTAAATACATGTATGCATACATATGT